>NC_045984.1:33422499-33544999 GCF_010909765.2 Amblyraja radiata | reverse complement strand
ACAACAAATACAAGCGGCAGAAAAATACGGTGACCAGCACACACTCGCTATAAATCATTCAAGTGTTGCTGAAGCATTAACACAAATCATTTAACTTCTCTGATTTTCCAGCACCTATTTCTGATGCAACCCATTTCTGATTAAAGGCGGTGTGACCAAGAGCTGTAAATGTGTTGGCGTTTTGGACAGAAATAGCATTTACTGCAGAAACATCTCAGGACAATTTGCAGGGGGCCAGTGACCAATCGCAGTAATGGTTTGTAGAAAACACAAGAGAACAGGAAGTGACCAAGCATGGAAAGTGCAACAAGGACTAAAATGCAAATATAACAAGGACTTGTCATAGAAACCTGGCATTCCTTTAGAAATAATCACGTTAATAGATATGGATCTGATTAGATTAGATTAGATTAGATAGCCTTTATTGTCATTCCCCGAAGTCTGAACGAAATTGAAGCAGTCATACATACAATACAATACAATAAAAAACAACAATAAACACATATTAACATCCACCACAGTGAGTCCACCCAGCATCTCCTCACTGTGATGGAGGCAAAAGTCTTAGGTCTCCAGTCTCTTCCCTCCTCTTCTCCCTCTGCGCTGAGGCGATACCCCCCGGGCGATGTTACAAATGTCCCGCGGCTCAATCACCGCGGCCCGGGCTGACGCAGCCACTGGCCCGCGGCCGAACCCCAGACTCAGGCCACCGCCACCAGAACACCGTCCCAGCCACCGGAGCACCGTTCCAGCCCCGAGCCGGATCGCCCTCACGTGAGTACCGTTACCGTCTCAGCCTCGCGCCAGGCCGCCCCGACATGGGCGCCGCTCCTCCCTCGGGCTGGGCCGCCCCGACATGGGCGCCGCTCCTCCCTCGGGCTGGGAACGCCGTACCTCCCCGAGCTCGGCCACTCCGACGGGAGCACCGTTCCTTCCTCGGGCCGGCCGTCCTCACGGGAGCGTCACAGTCCCTCACGAAAGCACTGTTCCAGCCCCGAGCCGGAGCGAGCCCAGTGCGAGTCCTGGCGGGCTCTGCCTCCTGAGCCTCGAGGTCGCCAGCTCCGCCATTAGGCCTCAGCGCAGACAGAGGCAGAGAAGGGGAATACGACAAAAAAGACGCATTCCCCCGCAGGGAGAGACAGCAAGCCCCGTTTCAACCCCCCCCAAACACAAGCTAAAAACCAAAACTAGACTAACCAAAACGAAAATAAATAACACAAAAAACACAAAACAAACAGGACTGCCGGAGAGCCGCTGCAGCCAGAGCCGCGCCGCCACTAGGGACACTGCGCGCGTGAATGAGCAAAACTACTATTTAACTTCCTGGATCAGCAATTAGCAAGGGGAGGTGAGCACACAGTTTTACAACTGTGAGATATTATCCACTCCACCAGGATCAGCCTTTGTGGAAATCCACCAATAACTTCACCATCAAACCCAATGTTTATAGACAAAACACGACGTTTCGGGTCATGATCTGAAGAAGGGTCTCGACCCGAAACGTCACCCACTCCTTCTCTCCAGAGATGCTGCCTGTCCCGCTGAGTTACTTCAGCATTTTGTGTCTATCTTCGATTTAAACCAGCATCTGCAGTTCCTTCCTGCACACACCAAATGTTTCGTTTAGTTTAGAGATACAGGCCCTTCGGCCCATCGAGACCGTGCCGACCAGCGATCCCCGCACATTAACACTATCTTTCACACACTAGGGACAATTCGCAATATTACCAAAGCTAATCAGCCATTACTGTACATCCTTGTGTGGGAGGAAACTGGAGCACCAGGAGAAAACCCACCAGGTCACAGGGAGAACGTACAAACTCCATACAGACAGAATGGGATTGTTTTCTGCATCATATTGTTCAACTATGATTCCTAACCAGCTATCAGAGACCAGTCCAACTAAATTCTGCATTTGATAGATTTTAGCAAGAACATATTTTATGTTGCAATTCAGCAATTTCTTTGAATTTTATGTGAAAATATATATCCAGTAACAGGTGCAGCTATCGCACTGTGTTTTGTGAAGTCAATGCATTCATGCTTCATAAATGTCATCTGTACCAGGAGAAAGGTCTGGTGCATGAGAATGGCTTCCATTTTGTTAAGTTTTATTTAGTATAGAGACACTGCACGGAAACAGGCCATTCGGCCCACCGAGTCCGCACCGACCAGCGATCCCCGCACACTAACACTATCCTACACACACTAGGGACAATTTACGCATACACCAAGCCAATTAACCTACAAACCCGTACGTCTTTGGAGTGTGGGAGGAAACCGAAGATCTCGTAGAAAACCCACGCGGCCACGGGGAGAACGTGCAAACTCTGTACAGACAGCGCCCGTAGATGGGATTGAATCCGGGTCTCTGGCGCTGTGAGGCGGCAACTCTACCGCTACGCCACCGTGCCGCTGTTTTTTCCATGTATTCATTATTTTCTTTTAACACACTTAGTAGTTTTATTTTCCAGTATACACGGGGAGGACGCTCACAATAATTGTACAATATCCCCCTGGAGATTACATTTAAGGGATGAAAGTGTTTTTCTGTGGGGAATGAATATCAAGATGTGAACAATTTGCTGACACTTCCTGGAGTTTTGCCCATGGGACAACATTAAAACCACCAGGGGGCGCTGCACGATTGGCTGCCCCGCCAACAGTCTGTTTTTATTTTTGGTGTGTGTTAAAAGTCTGTGTAAATGTTCTCTGGTTTGTTTTATGTTGGGGGGAGGGGTCAGGGGGAGGGGGAGGGGTCAGGGGGAGGGGGAGGGGTCAGGGGGAGGGGGAGGGGTCAGGGGGAGGGGGAGGGGTCAGGGGGAGGGGGAGGGGTCAGGGGGAGGGGGTCAGGGGGAGGGGGAGGGGTCAGGGGGAGGGGGGAGGGGTCAGGGGGAGGGGTCAAGGGGTCAGGGGGAGGGGGGAGGGGTCAGGGGGAGGGGGAATCTATTTTTTCCGTTTCTTACCTTGCCGGAGTTGCGATTAATTTTCGGATCGCATTCTCTGGTCGCGCTGCGGCCTACCATCGCTGGAGCTGGAGGCCTCCTCGGACTGACTTTGGGCTTCATCGCGGGGCGTGGACTTACACCGGAGCCGATCCCTTGCCTGGGATCGCTCCTACTATGGCCTGCGGCCTTACCATCAAGAGCTCGCAGTATCAGGAGAGGCTGAGTCGGGAGCTCCAACGAACGCAGAGGCTCCACCAGCCTCGACGCGGGGTCTGATCGCCGGGGCGGGGGAGCTGACATCTCCCCGATGCAGGAGCTGATCGCCTCGACGTGGAGGGCCCAAACGCCGCCGGCTAAGGGAGTCAAGATCGTCCCATCAACGGAAGACTCAAGGTCTCCGACCGCGGGAGAAAGAAGGGAAGAGATTTGAACTTTTTTTCACCTTCCATCACAGTGAGGAATGTGGAGGGGTCACTGTGGTGGATGTTTATGTTAAAATGTGTTTTGTGTGTTCTGTTGCTTTTTAATGTATGTCTGACTTGGCAAATGAAATTCCTCGTATGTTGTAAAACATACTTGGCTAATAAAGTATGATTGTGATTGTGAATTGACAGTTCATCATTCACCGAGCATGGAATAGATCGGGTAGACGCACAGAGTCTCTTGTCCAGAGTAGGGGAATCAAGAACCAGGGGACAGGTTTAAGGTGAGGGGGGAAAGATTTAATAGGAACCTGAGGGGTAACATTTCCACAAAGAGGGTGGTGGGTGTATGGAATGAGCTGCCAGAGGAGGTAGTTGAGGCAGGGACTATCCCAACATTTAAGAAACATTTAGACAGGTACAGGGATAGGACAGGTTTAGAGGGATATGGGCCAAACGCGGACAGATGGGACTAGTGTAGATGGGTCATGTTGGTCTGCATGGGCAAGTTGGGCCGAAGGGCCTGTTTCCGTGCTGTATCACTCTGACTATGTATAGAGTGTATATCAAACTAGCAAGGCACACATGTCAAGACTGAATCACCCCACAGCTGATTTTCAACTGAGATGATCAGGCAACACTCGGAGTTTGAAACACTGGGGTACTGTGAAGGCTTTCACAATCCAGGGGCAAGTTTTCACGCTGTGATACAAATACAGTGGCTACAAACTCAGTACAGACAGGATTCTTGTCTGTGGACCTGAGCTAAACAAAGTGTGTCGTCTTTCACCCAACCATCAAGGGACTCCGATCAATGAATCTTCTGGATAACCTTTGGCTATTGAACGCTGTTTCAGAGTCACTTAATGTTGTGAATTGCGATCACAGTTTGAGAGAGCAGGCTAGTAGTTTTTTCCAACATCTTGCATTAATTTTGCAATGTATTACGGCCGTTTCACAGAATTAAGACTTCAAAGCTGACAATTTATCTTTTAGCGTCAGCAGCCTCCACTTTACATTTTTATGCCATCTGCAGGCATGTCGTTGCAGATTAGTTTTAATGCAGCAGAAGTTGGGACATTGGGCGTGAGTAATGACAAGTCCCTTTATACATTGCAGTGTTCAGTGATGTTGTGTGTGGCGTGCTCTTGTACAAAGCCCATGCACCAGGTGTGTGATGTCCACCCTGACATGCATCGTGCGCTAGTCATACATGTAAGATGGGTGGTGGGTGTATGGAACGAACTGCCAGAGGAGGTAGTTGAGGCTGCGACTATCCCATCCTTTAAGAAACAGACAGGTACGTGGATAGGACAGGTTTGGAGGGATATGGGCCAAATGCTGTCAGTTGAGACTAGTGTAGATGGGACATGTTGGACGAGTTGGGCCAAAGGGCCTGTTTCCACACTGAATCACTCTATGACTCTATGACTCCATGCGCGGGGATCGCTGGTCGGCACGGACTCGGTGGGCCGAAGGGCCTGTTTTGGCGCTGTGTCTTTAAACTAAACTGTGGAGGAGACCATTCAGCCCACTGAGTCTATGCTCTCTTTCAAAACTATCCCAGTCCCCAATTGATTTCTGTGCAACATGGTTCCTCTCGCACGTCCATAAACACCGCCGTGTTCTCATTGATTACCCACACCATGGGTGACTTAAATCAAATTGCCGACCAGCGTATCGTCGGCAGGTGACCGGAAGCTGGAGTGTTTTGGGGAAGCCCACGCTATGACGGGGACAGGGGGATGGAATCCTGGTCAACAGTTGCAAGACCTGCACCAACATAGTGGCCCCGACAGTCAGTAAACAAAATGCATCATGTTCCTAAATCCAGAGACGCAAGTGGCCAGTGAACACTGGGGAACCTGAAACATCACCCATCCTTTTTCTCCAGAGATGCTGCCTGACCTGGTGACTGACTCCAGCCACTTTGTGTCCATCTTTGGTATAAACCAGCATCTGCAGTTCCTTTCCACACATGGGTGAGATCAGCCCATCTGTGTGTCCTAGTCACCCACAGCAAGCCCAAAGACAAAAGGTCTTCGACAGGAGTGTCGGGGCGTTGAGGCTTAGACTCACCAAGGAAACCGGTGTCTGCATTCAAGTCAAGTCAAGAGAGTTTATTGCCATGTGTCCCAGAAAGGACAATGACATTCTTGCTTGCTGCAGCACAAGAGTATTGTAAGCATAAATACAGAACAGTTCAGTGTGTTTATATAGCATAGACCATATATATACATATAAATAAACAGATAAAGTGCAATATGCTGTTATAGTTCAGAGATTGTTTGAAGTTGTGTTTAATAGCCTGATGGCTGTGGGGAAGAAGCTGATCCTGAACCTGGATGTTGCAGATTTCAGGCTCCTGTACCTTCTACTCGATGGCAGTGGAGAGATGAGTGTGTGGCCAGGATGGTGTGGGTCCTTGATGATGTAGGCAGCCTTTTTGAGGCAGCGACTGCGATAGATCCCTTCGATGGTGGGGAGGTCAGAGCCGATGATGGACGGGGCAGAGGTCACAACTTTCTGCATTCTTTTCCGCTCCTGGACGCTCAAGTTGCCGAACCAAGCCACGATGCAACCGGTCAGCATGCTCTCTACTGTGCACCTGTAGAAGTTAGAGAGAGTCCTCTTTGACATACCGACTCCGTAATCTTCTCAGGAAATAGAGGCGCTGATGAGCTTTCTTTATAATGGCATCTGTGTGCTGGGACCAGGAAATATGCACGCCCAGGAATTTGACGTTCTTGACCCGTTCAACCATTGACCCGTTGATATAAACGGGACTATGGGACCCCATCCTACCCCTTCCAAAGTCCACAATCATTTCCTTGGTTTTGCTGGTGTTGAGGGCCAGGTTATTGCGCTGGCACCATTTGGTCAATCGGTCGATCTCACTTCTATACTCTGACTCGTCCCCATCAGTGATACGTCTCACAACAGTGGTATCGTCGACGATCTGCCCCCCAGTCTGTGTGCCCGTCTGGGCTAATGTCTGGCTTGTAGAGTCTGCAACACAAGACTACAGCAACATCACCCTATCCCCTGTCTGAAGGAGGTTCTCGACCCGAAACGTCACCCATTCCTTCGCTCCATAGATGCTGCCTGTCCCACTGAGTTACTCCAGCACTTTGTGACTTTCTCTGGTGTAAACCAGCGTCTGCAGTTCCTTCCGACACATTTCACCCGGCGTCCTATTTCCAGGGCGTGACTGCCCTCTGTAGGCCGACTGAAGAATGGCTGCAACTCCCAACATTACCTGGAGCTGCCCCTGAGCATCTGCACCACAGGTTGGTCCAGAGCTCAGGGAACAAACTGCAAGCATCCTTCTTGGGCACCATTTCTTTATTAGAATGGATTCTGTTCACTGAATGTTTAATTTGTAACCCATAGCAACAGATGAATCCAGTGAATGCCAGAATCTCTGAGATCTTATTCCCAGTTCCCAGCTCCACTTACAGAAACTAATCAGCTGTCCAGAACGATTGTGGATGATGAGACTGACTGCTGCTTCCCAAGGCTCCTGACTTCTCATTGAATGTTGAGTTGAAGGGCTGATCATCAGTATAACACAGTGCATTCATGGGCCCAGTGACTAACAGAGGTAGTAATCACGAGTAGTCTATCCACTGACTAAGGTCTGAAGAAGGGTTACAGTCCGAAACGTTGCCTATCTCCTTCGCTCCATAGATGCTGCTGCCCCCGCTGAGTTTCTCCAGCATTTTTTTCTACCTATCCACTGACTAAAATGTGTTCTGCTGCACCTGTGACAATAAACTAAACTGAGATAACTAGACCAAACTAAACTAAACCGACTAGTCTAAACTAAACTGCACTAAAAGTTCTTGTTCTTCTTTGATTGACTTAAGAAGGGAACTTGCTTGGAACATACAAATGTATGTCGTTGTCACTTGCGGGCGGAGCACCAAGGCAAATTCCTTGTATGTGAATACTTGGCAAACAAACTTATTCATTCATTCATTCTCTCAATATGCTTGAACACTGTGCCCTACTAAACCTTTCAGATTAAATATATGTTAGATATGGAATCTCAGAGGCTGGAGGATTAAGACCAAGGCTCCTGGAACTCACCTACGGGCAGATCTTGACGGCAAGAAACCATTATTCTGATACCCAAGGATATTGGTCAGAAGATAAACACAAAAAGTTGGAGTAACTCAGCGGGACAGGCAGCATCTCTGGAGAGAAGGAATGGGTGACGCTTCTGTGCGAGACCCTTCTTCAGACTGGTCAGACATTTGTAGAAGAGTAATATCACTCCTTACACAAGACTTTCCAGCCGAGGTCATCGTTGTTCCAGTCCCTCGGTGTAAGAACATCTGCCTCTGCTTCTCGTAAACCAAATAAAGAGCAACATGGTTGGGGGTCTGGATGAGTGAGTCCATTGGGGAACAACAAGCTTTGTTTTCAGTTTGGAACAAACTTGAAAGGGCTAGTCTATCAATGCAAAGATCAAACAGAAGGATAAGATGATGAAATACATCACCACTTTCCAAATATAACTGAGTCAGATTTGCAGACAAGTGGGTTGTGCAAGAGATCCCAGTGTGGTGGTTCCAGGAAGCAATGAATCCGAATCCCCTCCATCCGGGCCAGCACAAGGGTTTTAGACTTCTGGTTTGTTTTTCAACTTGGCTTACAATTAGAGTCAAGAGTCAAGTCAAGGGTGTTTTATTGTCATATGTCCCGGATGGGACAATGAAATTCTTATTTACTGCAGCACAACAGAATATGTGAACATAGTACGTAACGGGGGAAGAGAAAAAAAAGAAAAAGAAAAAGTTCAATAAATCTCCCATTCCTTCTCTCCAGTGATACTGCCTGTCCCGCTGAGTTACTCCAGCATTTTGTGTCTATTACAATCAGGTCTATTACAAGTAAAGGTTTCAAAGAGTGGAGCGATGGCAATGAGTGATCGCAGATCCTGGGACCAGAACGCAGAGTCGCTCGTCCTGGCCTCCAAGTCTGTTCCCTTGAGACCGTGAGAGAGAGGTACGGTGAAATGCTTCTGCTGCATGCCGACCGGTGCTCCCAGCTTCATTCTGGAACTCTGGCAACTGTGACATTCAGGGCCGTGCAGAGTCGTGGAATCTGCATGTTGGTCAGACACAGAGAGCTCTCCAAGTCTCCAATCAGGTCAATGCAGGTGCAGCAGGCAGTGAAGAAGGCCAATGGTATGATAGCATTCATAGCCAAAGGATTTGAGTATAGGAGCAGGGAGGTTCTACTGCAGTTGTACAGGGTCTTGGTGAGACCACACCTGGAGTATTGCGTACAGTTTTGGTCTCCTAATCTGAGGAAAGACATTCTTGCCATAGAGTGAGTACAGAGAAGGTTCACCAGACTGATTCCTGGGATGGCAGGACTTTCATATGAAGAAAGACTGGATAGACTCGGTTTGTACTCGCTAGAATTTAGAAGATTGAGGGGGGATCTTATAGAAACTTACAAAATTCTTAAGGGGTTGGACAGGCTAGATGCAGGAAGATTGTTCCCGATGTTGGGGAAGTCCAGGACAAGGGGTCACAGTTTAAGGATAAGGGGGAAATCTTTTAGGACCGAGATGAGGAAAACTTTTTTCACACAGAGAGTGGTGAATCTCTGGAATTCTCTGCCGCAGAAGGTAGTTGAGGCCAGTTCATTGCCTATATTTAAGAGGGAGTTAGATGTGGCCCTTGTGGCTAAAGGGATCAGGGGGTATGGAGAGAGGGCAGGTACAGGATACTGAGTTGGATGATCAGCCATTATCATATTGAATGGCGGTGCAGGCTCGAAGGGCCGAATGGCCTACTCCTGCACCTATTTTCTACGTTTCTATGTCTATGTTTCTAATATCTATTGCCATCTGAACTGCAAGGATCTAAGCATCAATGAATAAAAGCTGGTGCGATCGACACTCGGAGTTGGGGGATGGAAACTATCATAGATTCACAGCAGTTAATATCAACACAGTTAATATCAAACACAGATGCAGAAAATGTAAGATCATTTGATTTAAAAGGATAAATGATTTCCAAAGGATCGGGCAATGTTGTTTTAAATGCATAGTAGCTTGACATTTAGTTCCAGGTCGGAACTGCAGGGCATGGGATAAACGACATGTCTATTTTAACATTTTCTAATCTTCCGTCTTTACAATACTGCAAAATGAGATTTTTTTTTTGATTAAAATTAATTTACTGAAAATCTGTGACTATTAATTAGAACTACTGGAGTGGAAAGGAGAGACATTCTGTAATATTGTAGACAATGAACAAGCTTAATGAGAATATTAATGGCATTGCACCTGGCTGGTGTTACACACAGTTCCTATTTACTCCAGGGAAAGCAATTAGTTGCTGTCACGAACATTCTTGACAAAAGTACAACTAAAGTTAATGTTGGAATTCTAAATGCCTGCAGTAATTGTGTGACGGAACAGGCTTCCTGTACCCTTAAACACAGTCTCCACTAACTCTCCACAGAGCTTGTGCGTACATATGAAAAATGACACAGCGCCAATCAAACACAGTAATCTTTACTTGACACCCTTACCATCAGGATGATGGATTTGGCTCAGTTTTAAGATACAGCATGGAAACAGGCCCTTCGGCCCACCGAGTCCAAGCCAACCCACCACCAATCACCCGTTCACACTGAAAAAGTTACTTTTATAACTACTAAACCAGGTTCGCTTCTTAATAAACAGACACCACACAACTGTTTGGTAGACCAGTTCAAAACTTTACTTAACATCGGCCAATGGAAGGGAGCGAGAATTCCAGCTAAGTGACCAATATAGACACTCGACTGTCCTCGGTCCCCTTCCCCGAACAACAGAATTACATCGCATTATATAGTGTTTCTTTGTCACCTTAGCACATTCCACAGACATTAGTCATGGTCAGAGGTACAGGAAAAGGCATCACATCAAAGGCCCTTTGTTTACATGGTACAAGATATACTAAAAACATTGGCCATTTGTTTTAGGTCATTTTATCTTCAAAGAGATCACCCTAGCTCTTTCCTATACCCAGCCACTGACACTCTCCTCCGCCTAGCGGAGTTGGTCCTCACCCTCAATAACTTTACATTTGACTCCACCCATTTCCTCCAAACACAAGGCGTAGCTATGGGCACACGCTTGGGCCCCAGCTACGCCTGCCTCTTTGTCGGGTACGTTGAACAATCCTTGTTCGAGGCGTACCAGGGCCCCATCCCCGACCTCTACCTCCGCTACATTGATGACTGCTTTGGTGCCACCTCCTGCACCCACACACAACTGACTGACTTCATCCACTTCACCACCAACTTCCATCCGGCACTCCAATACACCTGGACGATTTCTGACACTTCCCTACCATTCCTTGACCTCACCATCTCCATCGCAGGGGACAGACTCCTGACCGACATACATTACAAACCCACTGACTCACATGGCTATCTGGACTACACGTCTTCGCACCCTGCCCCCTGTAAAGACTCCATCCCCTACTCCCAATTCCTCCGCCTACGCCGCATCTGTTCCCAGGACGAGACATTTCATACCAGGGCATCGGAAATGTCCTCGTTCTTCAGGGAACGGGGATTCCCCTCCGCCACCATAGACGAGGCTCACACCAGGGTCTCATCCATACCCCGTAACACTGCTCTCTCTCCCCATCCCCGCACACGCAACAAGGGCAGAGTCCCTTTGGTCCTCACCTTTCACCCCACCAGCCGGCAAATACAACACATAATCCTCCGCCATTTCCGCCACCTCCAACGTGACCCCACCACTCGCCACATCTTCCCATCTCCCCCCATGTCTGCCTTCCGCAAAGACCGCTCCCTCCGCAACTCCCTCGTCAATTCTTCCCTTCCCTCCCGCACCACCCCCTCACCGGGCACTTTCCGTTGCAACCGCAAGAAATGCAACACCTGTCCCTTCACCTCCCCCCTCGACTCCATTCAAGGTCCCAAGCAGTCGTTCCAGGTGCGACAAAGGTTCACCTGTATCTCCTCCAACCTCATCTACTGCATCCGCTGCTCTAGATGTCAGCTGATTTACATCGGTGAGACCAAGCGTAGGTTGGGCGATCGTTTCGCCGAACACCTCCGCTCAGTCCGCAATAACCTACCTGAACTCCCGGTGGCTCAGCACTTCAACTCCCCCTCCCATTCCCAATCCGACCTCTCTGTCCTGGGTCTCCTCCATTGCCAGAGTGAGCCACAGCGGAAATTGGAGGAACAGCACCTCATATTCCGTCTGGGGACCTTGCGTCCTTATGGCATTAACATTGAATTCTCCCAATTTGGCTAACCCGTGCTGTCTCCTCCCCTTCCTTAACCCTCTAGCTGTCTCCTCCCACCCTCCCATCCGCCCGCCCTCGGGCTCCTCCTCCTCCTCCCCTTTTCCTTCTTTCTTTCCCCACCCCCCATCAGTCTGAAGAAGGGTTTCGGCCCGAAACGTCGCCTATTTCCTTCGCTCCATAGATGCTGCTGCACCCGCTGAGTTTCCCCAGCAATTGTGTGTACCCTAGCTCTTTCTCTGCTTCCTCCCTGTCACTTGGTCCCTCATAAACATTGGTCATTTGGTTTACGGCATCTTACTTCAAAGATGTGACTAGCTGTTTCTTTCTCTGTCACTTCCTCACTTGGGAGACAATGTTATGGTATTTATTATCCCACACACTGCAACCTGAGGCAAGCCTAATTTGACACTAAATATAATCTGTAAACTAGCCCAGAAACCTATTTTAATTTTTTCTTATTTTTGTAACTTTATTCGGCTTCATCACATTAATGCGGCGACACACTGAGTTGTAAATACGATTACTGGTTGATGTAAAGTTATGTTTGCAGCAGCTGAGATAGCGGCATGTATACCAGGCAAAATCTGGGTGCAAGGGGGGTAGCCGCGTGCTACTGCATCCAGGCGAACTGAGAAGTAAGCTACTGGTCGTTTAACATCCCCATGTTGTTGCGTCAGTACGGCTGATACACAGTCTTGAATTATTGTTACAAATAGCTGAAATGATCGGTCATACAGTGATCTTCCAATGGCTGGGGCGGAGGCTAATGCATCTTTTAAGGCTTTAAAGGCCTCAGTCTGTTTTTCATCGAGGGAAAAATGTCGTTCGGCATTTGCAGACGCCAGTGGTGATAGATGCTTCGTATAAAGTACAACATTGGGAATCCACTGACGGCAAAAGTTCACTAACCCCAAGAAGGCGCTCATCTGTTTGGGGGTTTCTGGTTTTGGGTATCGAACAATAGGGTCCACTCTTGCTGGAGTAAGTGCTCTTTCAGTGGCACTGATCATAATTCCAAGAAATGTAACCTCCTTCTTGCCCTCTTTAACTTTCCTCTCAGGGATCACATACCCCCAAGCATGTAAGGCTTCTAATAACTTTGCAGTGTCAATAATGTTGCAGGCCTCATCAGAGCTGGCCAGAAGTAAATCATCAACATACTGAATTACAATGGAGCCTTGTGGGAGGGTTAATGTTTTTAACTGGTCTGCTAGTACTTGGGAAAACAGAGTGGGCGAATGTACAAAACCTTGTGGTAGGCGTGTCCATGTATATTGTTGTCCTTCGTATGTAAAGGCGAAAAGGTATTGGCAATCGGGATGCAGTGGGACTGAAAAGAATGCATGTTGTAGGTCAATAACAGTGAAGATTGTCGCAGAGGCGGGAACCTGGCTCAGGATAGTTGCGGGGTTCGGTACGATGGCGTGCATAGGCGTAACGATCTCATTAATTGCACGGAGGTCTTGTACTAGCCTCCACTCTGAGCGTCCAGGCTTGGGTACCGGGAAGATCGGGGTGTTACATGGTGAGTGACACTGCACCAATATACCCTGGTGTAAAAGAGACTGCACCAGCTGTTGTATTCCTGCCACTGCTTCTGGTTTTAAAGGATATTGGGGAACTGCAGGGAGGCGGACATCCGGCTTAAGCGTGCTCATTACAGGTACACAATGTCAGTCCTACCTCATGCGGTGATGTCGCCCAAATCTGATGTTTGTCCATGTCGTTTGCTGTTGACTGATGGCGGCTGATAACTCCTTCAATGATCTGGTTCTCTTGCCAATATTCCAACGTTCCCTGAGAAAAATATTGCTCACCCAGTATGTTACTTGCTTGGTTGCATAACTCGTAGGTGAGGTACCCCAGCTCTTTTGCTGAGTGGTCTGCCCTCACTGAGGTGGTTACATGAGGTGCCACTAGAAAAGCATTCTGTTTCCACAACCCTTCCTCCACTTGCACGATCAAGGCAGTGCCAGGTTCGCCTGACACTGTTCCTATCAAGCGGACCCTAGTCGCTTCCCCTATCAATGAACTAAAATAATCTTCCATTTCCGGATTGCAACCCATAGGATCATAACATAAGGTCACATGTGGATCGGGTGTATTTCTAAAGACTGGTGCTGACAAAAGATCAATAGCCCACCATTGAGGTGTTGGGAAGTGTGTGTGCATCATCTTCTGGGTCTGGAGGTGAATCCCCTCGTCAGTGCAGATAATTCCCGCTTTTAATCCTATCAATAGGTCTCTGCCTGCGAGGTTGCAGCCAAGAAATGGTGTAACGGAAAAAGGGAGGGTATATTGTTCCTGTCCATAGGTTACAATCAGAGGCTGAGTTAGTGGGTAACACCGTACTTTCCCGTCCAATCCTGATAATCGTGTTACATGGTCTGACATGGGAACTCCAAGAGTTGCCGCAAGCTCCTGATTCAGGGTAGATGAGGTTGCTCCTGTATCAATCAAAAACGGAACTCTGGTGTCCCCCAGCATCATGTTTACTACGGGTTCTTCATCGGGGTTGGCGATTAATGGGAATAGATGCTGGACAGGGAAGTGGGTGGGTCATTGGGAAAACGGGTTGTTGGTAGAGTACGGTGCCTGTCTTCCCCGTACTTCCCCGGAGACACCAGAGGGACATTCCCTTTTCCAATGCCCTCGTCCCCCACACCGAAAACAGCCTCCTCCAGTTCCCCTCTCACCACGTGATCTGCCCTGCCCTGGGTGGTTTTGATTTTGTCTTCCCTGGAATTCTCCCCATCGTGGTCTATCCCATTGTGGTCTGGGTGGAAAACCCCTTCCTCTACCAGGGCGCATCCCGTTCCCAGGTCTCATAGCCAGAGCCTGGTAGGATTCCTCAGCTGCTGGATCCCACATATAATATTCAGTTTTTATTCTGGGTGCACTGGTGGTAGCCGTGTTTCCAGCACCGTCAGCCCAAAAGGCAGCTACTGCACGTCTCATCTGGGTTATGTCGTTGTCTGACCAGTTTAAGTCTGTTTTAATCATTGACTGTACTTTAAGAGGGAGACAACTCATTAACATAGCATTAAAAGCTGGGGACCTATTGCCCGCATTGTATACAGAGTCTCCTGCAAAGGTCCCATAGATACTAGTGAAACGATCCAGATACGACTGGGGGTCTTCCTTTGGCCCGGGCTTACAATCGAGGACCACCGACATGTTAATTGGCTTCTTCAAACATTCAAACAGATGGGTCATCATAAAATCTACACAAACTGACTCGTCTGCATGTGCCTGCACGGCTTTTAGTGCCTGCCAAGTCTGATGTGTCATAACATCCTTCCACTTCTGTCGTTCGGCCGCTGACAAAAGTGACAAGGTCATGGACCAAATATCACGGTCTGTAGCCTGATAATAATCCACCGTACTGCGGAGGTATTCTACAAATTCCTTCGGGGTCTTATGGCGGTCTGGGGCTTTATCCCGTATCATACATTGCTCGTGTGGTCTCCACGGTGCGTATATTTGCATGGTATCGGCCTGATTAGCATCACCCGCCCTAGGGTTTGGCACCGCTCTCATAGGGAGGTTCTGTGCAGCCCTAGGGTTTGTTTTTACTCGCTCCCCAACGGATACCACCGTGTTAATCGCTTCATCTTGGACACTGTCCGTCAGCTCACTCATGTCTTCCTTCAGTATTTCACCGTAGCTTTGTAAGGTCGGAACTTCGGGGTATATAGATATTACTGACGGAGCTGCCAAGGGTAAGGATGCCATTGCTACTGGTAGGACGTAGGGAGGTGGACATCTCCCAGGATTATCTAACTCCTCATCTTCACTACCAAACAGGGTCGTCGTGCCAGACATGAAGTCTCCTCCAGAGGATTTACCAGTACGGGGTTTATTTTTACTAACCATCACCTGTTTATCACCTCCCGCCTGTCTCTTAATTATTTTCTCTTGTTCCTCCGCCCACTGGCATTCTAGTTGCAATACTTTCCATCCTTTCATAGTGCCATCCTTATTTCGTAACTCTATCCCTTGTTTACACGCCGTATCCATCCAACTTCGATCTCTACTCTCCTCATGCTTCTTCTCTGCTTCTGCTTTCCACGTCTTAATTCCCTTCTTCCATTTCTTTCCTGCCTTCCTTTCCCATATCAACATCTCTGCTTTTTTAATCGTCTCGACATTCCATGTGCCCCCTACTGGCCAGGCTTCATCCCCCAACCGTTTGGTCAACTTATAACTTAACATTCTAAACTTCTTATTATACTTAGGATTCAAATAACACATATGTTGGACGGGGTTTCCCCCTCACTGTTATCCAAAGCATTCCCCATAGATAGATAGAGAAAAAGAGAGAGAGAGAGAGAAAAAGAGAAAGCAGACCGCTTAAATCCGAATCGTTCAAAATATATCAACCAGGCCGACCCGCGACTCGAGACCCCAGTTTCTCAATTTGGCTGACTGTTTAACTTTGTAATATACAACGCCACTTATTTCTCAATCCGACAACTCCCCGGATGTTTCAATAAGCCAGACGCACACCTCACCCCCGTATCTCAACCCGACAAAACACGGATGTCTCAACGAGGCCGATGAGCCCTTAGTAGAGAGAGAGAAGAAAAAAAAACAAAGAGAGATAGACAGAGAGAGAGAGAGAGAAACCACTCACGTCCTTCCTAACAAGATACACGCCCTTCTTAAAAATACATGCACAAGTCTGTCTTAAAAAGACATACACAATCCCCACTGAAAAAAAAAAAAACCTATAAAGCCCAACTGGTCTTACCTTAGTCTGTTGCGAAGAACCTCGGCAGGGAACCTGGATCAACCTCTGACGAAGGATCACAGACGTTCCCGGGAGTTTCTAGGGAGTCGGTCGTACAAGGGGGCCGATAGAGCTCAGTTATCTCCCTTCCAATCCCGGCAACCTCTGCAACCTCTTGCACAGTCAGCCGTTGATGTGGTCCCAGCGAGGCCTGCCAAAAAAACGCCAATGAAAAAGTTACTTTTATAATACTAAACCAGGTTCGCTTCTTAGTAAACAGACACCACACAAACTGTTTGGTAGACCAGTTCAAAACTTTACTTAACATCGGCCGATGGAAGGGAGCGAGAATTCCAGCTAAGTGACCAATATAGACACTCGACTGTCCTCGGTCCCCTTCTCTGAACAACAGAATTACATCGCATTATATAGTGTTTCTTTGTCACCTTAGCACATTCCACAGACATTAGTCATGGTCAGAGGTACAGGAAAAGGCATCACATCAAATGCCCTTTGTTTACATGGTACAAGATATACTAAAAACATTGGCCATTTGTTTTAGGTCATTTTATCTTCAAAGAGATCACCCTAGCTCTTTCCCTGCTTCCTCCCTGTCACTTGGTCCCTCATAAACATTGGTCATTTGGTTTATGGCATCTTATCTTTCCACTTCCCTGGATCCTCTCTGTCACTTGGTCCCTCATAAACATTGGCCATTTGGTTTACGGCATCTTACTTCAAAGATGTGACTAGCTGTTTCTTTCTCTGTCACTTCCTCACTTGGGAGACAATGTTATGGTATTTATTATCCCACACACGGCAACCTGAGGCAAGCCTAATTTGACACTAAATATAATCTGTAAGCTAGCCCAGAAACCTATTTTAATTTTTTCTTATTTTTGTAACTTTATTCGGCTTCATCAACACTAGTTCTATGTTATCCCGCTTTCTCACCCACTCCCTACACACTAGGGGACAATTAACTTACAAACCCGCACGTCTTTGGGATGTGGGAGGAAACCCGGAGCACCCGGAGGAAACCCACGCAGTCACAGAGAGAACGGGCAAACTCCACACAGACAGTACCCGAGGCCAGGATTGAACCCAATAATAAAGGAAACAGGGTCATTGTTGGCTGTTTGTTGGGAGAAAACGAGAAGCTAGTGAAAAGGAAAACCCAAGTCGCACTTGTGTCTCTCGTTTCCCTCCGTGCTCAATCCCTAGTCAATAAAAGAAAGGGAAAACACTGATCTAATTTAGATTTTGCCTGAAATCCCTTGTAATAACATCACAGGTACAGGTACATCACAGGTATATCACAGGTACATCACAGGTACAGGTACTTGATAGGTACAGGTACATCACAGGTACATCACAGGTACATCACAGGTACAGGTACATCACATGTATATCACAGGCACATCACAGGTACAGGTACTTCACAGGTACAGGTACATCACAGGTACATCACAGGTACAGGTACTTCACAGGTACAGGTACATCACAGGTACATCACAGGTACATCACAGGTACAGGTACATCACAGGTACAGGTACATCACAGGTACAGGTACATCACAGGTACAGGTACATCACAGGTACAGGTACATCACAGGTACAGGTACATCACATGTACAGGTACATCACAGGTACAGGTACATCACAGGTACAGGTACATCACAGGTACAGGTACATCACAGGTACATCACATGTACAGGTACATCACAGGTACAGCACAGGTACAGGTACATCACAGGTACAGGTACATCACAGGTACATCACATGTACAGGTACATCACAGGTATAGGTACATCACATGTACAGGTACATCACAGGTACAGGTACATCACAGGTACAGGTACATCACAGGTACATCACAGGTACAGGTACATGACTATTTCTTGTAACCCTGCTATCCAGGTGTTTGTTCTAAGCCATTATCATCTCTGTATAATTGGGAGCTGAGATAACTCCTTGAGTTTGCTTCAAGACTTTGCTAATAAACTGGCCTGTGTGGTTCAGCGCAGGTTATTGTGGATCAACTTTCCACCAGAGACAAGCATTTTCAACTACCCCCCTTGGCTATCCACCTGTCACTCACCAGGCTTTGCCCTGCCAGTTTTCTCCACCCCCACCCCCTCCCACCCCAATCAGTCTGAAGAAGGGTCCCGACCAGAAACGTCACCTGTCCATGTTCCCCACAGATGCTGCCTGACCCGCTGAGTTACTCCAGCACTCTGTGAAACGTCACCTGTCCATGTTCCCCACAGATGCTGCCTGACCCACTGAGTTACTCCAGCACTGTGTCTTTTTTTGCGGTTCTTTATATTTCCTTGTGATGCTTGCACAGGGTACAATATGAAAGAACATCACAAATGTCCTTGATGTTTGTTACTACTGTTGTCGCAATCACTGGTGTCCCTGGCTATCATTTACTGTAAATGATGATGAATCTGACAGATGTGGAAGCATTTTATCAGCAAGGGCAAATAGCCGCAGACTACGTTTTATCATAAAACACAACAACGCCCTTTGTTTTCCTCTATTTATGCGAGTATTGTCACATTAAATCCGACACAGTTGGTGAAGATAGATTTTGCTCTGGGTGAAGACAATTAAGAACAATTATCCTCTGTCAAGAATTAGTGTCAGCACATTAGAATCACAAATGGCCCGTCTCGCAAGAAGAGAAACAGTTTCTGCCTTGCCATGTTAGAGATTGGTCTACAAAATATTTTGCAAAATGTAAAATCAATTTGTTTCTAATTTCTTTTGATGAAGAAAAGACAAAAGATTCTGGAACAAAAGATGGTTCCCAGAAGACCATAAGACATAGGAACAGAATTAGGCCATTCGGCCCATTGAGCCTGCCCCACCATTCAATCATGGCTAGACAAAAAATGCTGGAGAAACTCAGCGGGTGAGGCAGCATCTATGGAGAGAAGGAATAGGCGACGTTTCGTGTCGAGACCCTTCTTCAGTCATGGCTGATCTATTTTCCCCTCTTAACTCCATTCTCCTGCCTTCTCCCCATAACCTTTGTCACCTTCACAAATCAAGAATCTGTCAACCTCCGCTTTAAAAATACCCAATGACTTGGCCTCCACAGCCTTCTGTGGCAATGAATTCCACAGATTCTCCACCCTCTGATGAAAGAAATTCCTCCCCATCTCCATTCTGAAGATACATCCTTTTATTCTGACTCTGTCCATCTGGTCCTAGACTCACCCAACAGTGGAAACATCTTCTCCACATCCACTCTTTCAAATGTGTCAGAGTTGTCTTTCACACTCAAGATTCGGCCACAAGCATCACTGAGGGCAATGTGATCTCCGCGTCCTGTTAGACATTTAGTTGTCCACGGACCTTCACCAATAGTTCAATACAACTTTATTTGTCACATACGCAACTGCACCGTGAGATTAGTGTTGCATCTATCACACATGCGTGTGCCGATATTGTTCATCGTCCACAGTCCAGTCCACCCACGTGCTCGATGTTCTGGAGCAGTTCCCGCGAACCGACATCCCTCTCCTCTCCTCTCATCTCCTGGCCCTCTCTGTGTCCCGTGGGCACCTTCTGATGTTGTCCTTGAAGGTGCTGGAGACATTACCCTGGTTCACCCTCCCACCGCCCTCGCTCCTCACGTTCCACGTCTCCAGCTCCCTCAAGATTATGCCGACGGACCGACGAGCCTTCGGGCGAGTTCCCGCTGACCGCGGCACGTCGGGAATGCCTCCGCCATGTGGCTCCTCGAATAGGTGACGCTTATGGTCGAGACCCTTCTTCAGACCACCACTGGTGAAAGAGTGGCAGAGGTTATGTTTGGCTTGGGCTCAGATGTATTTGCTCTTAAGAACACCAATTCTTAAATCCTTACATTGGCTCCCTGTATGTCAGAGAATTGATTTTAAAATCCTGCTGCGCACCTATAAATCACTACATGGTTTAGGGCCAAAGTATATCATTGACATGCTTCCACTATATAAGCCTTCTAGACCGCTAAGATCTTCTGAAACCAATCTGCTAGTGATTCCCAGAGTAAATACAAAACATGGGAAAGCAGGATTTAGTTACTATGCAACAAATAGCTGGAATAAACTTCCTGAAGATTTAAGACTTGCCTCAACTTTGACCACTTTTAAAACAAGACTGAAAACTTTTATGTTTACTTTAGCTTTCAGCTAAATCTTAACTACATTGCACTTTTAACTTTTGCACTTTTTATAATGCATTTTTAATTTTGCTTTTCTTTTCTTTTAGTTCTTCTATTTTATTTCATTTTATTATTTCATTTATTGTATGACATGTCTTTATGTGAAGCACTTTGAGTCTGCCTCGTGTATGAAATGTGCTATATAAATAAAGTTGCCTTGCCTTGCCTTTACAACATCTCGCACCGGGTCAACATGAGGCTCGCTCCCCAAATGGACTTTAATATTCCTCACTGGGTTTAGTAGTGATAGTTGATTGAGAGCTGCACTGGACAATGAGCTCACAGGTGGTGGTGGTGGTGGTGGTGGTGGTGCTGGTGGTGGAAAGGAGAAGATGGTAGAATGGGGTTTGAACACCTGTATTGGGAAGCTCGAGGAAGAACTGCTGAACTTCTGAAACATAGAAACATAGAAATTAGGTGCAGGAGTAGGCCATTCGGCCCTTCGAGCCTGCACCGCCATTCAATATGATCATGGCTGATCATCCAACTCAGTATCCCGTACCTGCCTTCTCTCCATACCCTCTGATCCCCTTAGCCACAAGGGCCACATCTAACTCCCTCTTAAATATAGCCAATGAACTGGCCTCAACTACCCTCTGTGGCAGAGAGTTCCAGAGATTCACCACTCTCAGTGTGAAAAAAGTTTTTCTCATCTCGGTTTTAAAGGATTTCCCCCTTATCCTTAAGCTGTGACCCCTTGTCCTGGACTTCCCCAACATCGGGAACAATCTTCCTGCATCTAGCCTGTCCAACCCCTTAAGAATTTTGTAAGTTTCTATAAGATCCCCTCTCAATCTCCTAAATTCTAGAGAGTATAAACCAAGTCTATCCAGTCTTTCTTCATAAGACAGTCCTGACATCCCAGGAATCAGTCTGGTGAACCTTCTCTGCACTCCCTCTATGGCAATAATGTCCTTCCTCAGATTTGGAGACCAAAACTGTTCGCAATACTCCAGGTGTGGTCTCACCAAGACCCTGTACAACTGCAGTAGAACCTCCCTGCTCCTATACTCAAATCCTTTTGCTATGAAAGCATTCGCTTTCTTCCGATGTTGGACTAACTGGTCTGTAATTCCCCGTTTTCTCTCTCCCTCCCTTCTTTAAAAGTCGGGTTACATTTGTTACCCGCCAATCCTCAGGAACTACTCCAGAATCTAAAGAGTTTTGAAAGATTATTACTAATGCATCCACTATTTCTGGAGCTACTTCCTTAAGTACTCTGGGATGCAGCCTATCTGGCCCTGGGGATTTATCGGCCTTTAATCCATTCAATTTACCCAACACCACTTCCCGACTAACCTGGATTTCACTCAATTCCTCCAACTCCTTTGACCCGCGGTCCCCTGCTATTTCCGGCAGATTATTTATGTCTTCCTTAGTGAAGACGGAACCAAAGTAGAAACGCAAGGCTGATGTATCTCGGATCCTCTTTGAGACACAGATGCCCCCCTCCCTTCCCCAGCCCCAACAGCAGGTCACCAGTCTGGACAATTGGAACGTGTTGAAAGAATCTGCTGGTATAAAACAAGTTCATCCCAAGCAAAGATTTTGATAGCGTGGGCTATTTTTCTACTTTTAATTAATCCACAGAACCTCGCCGTGCATTTTAACAAGCGCCGGTGACATTTACAGTAGTTAAAAAAAGACATTACTTTCATTAGTGTGCGGACTCAGCAGGGGCTTGCATTCGGCAATGTTCAGTAATGAGCATCCAAGGCCAGGACTAATCACTAGGCCGGGGCGAGCTGGACATTTAGACAGTGATTTTGCTTCAGAATGAATTCTAAACCCTTCTTCTTTGTTCTTTATCTCTGTGACTTTCAGCTCAGGGAACCTCTGTCCTTCATCCCCTTCACCACTGGAGAGGAACGACTGCGGCATCTGCAGAGGATAACTTCATCCCAACACACGTTGTCAAGCTGGAAACGGTTTAGAGAAGATTAACAAGGATGTTGCCAGGACCCGAGGGCCTGAGCTATAGGGAGAGGTTGAGTAGGCTGGGACTTTATTCCTAGGAGCGCAGGAGGATGAGGGGTGATCTTGTAGAGATGTACAAAAATCATGAGAGGGAGAATGCACAGTCTTTTACCCAGAGTCGGGGAATCAAAAACCAGAGGGCATGGGCTTAAGGTGAGAGGGGAAAGATTTAATAGGAACCTGAGGGGTAACGTTTCCACACAGAGGGTGGTGTGTGTATGGATCAAGCTGCCGGAGGAAGTATTTGAGGCAGGGACTATCGCAACGTTTAAAAAACATTTGGTCAGGTACATGGATAGGATAAGTTTGGAGGGATAAGGACCAAACACAAGCAGGTTGGACTAGTGTAGATGGAGCATGTTGGTCGGCATGGGCAAGTTGGGCCGAAGGGCCTGTTTCCACTCTGTGTGACTCTATCACTCTGTGCCTCTATGACAGATTGAATGGGACACGTGGACAAAAGCTGCAGAACTTTATGCTCTGTCATGCTCTGTAAAGTTTTAATACCATTTCTGCTGTGTGTGCATTGCGTCCAATTATAATCTAACCAGCCTTTCATAGATTCATCAGATTTAATATTAAAAAATTAGTGTGAATGGTTCATAAAATGTTCTGCAGTTTCATCATTCTCAAAAGAACATGTCAAATAGCTCTGCCTTTAAACTTTATTTGTTCAGCTGCTCAGTTAAGTACCACCAAAACAATGGCAGAACTATACACGGGCTCCAGATGCCTTGCCATGAAACCTCAACCATCCTCCATCACAAAGCCTACCTACACTTGCTCCGAGGTAAATTCCCCAGGCCATTGCCTACCTACTGACGTGAGACCCATCAGTATGTCACTTATTCATCTGTTCTCCCTGTATCAGAGAGTGTAAGGAAAGTGCGTAGCAAGGAACTATAGATGCTGGTTTCAACCGAAGATAGACACAAAAAGCTGGAGTAACTCAGCGGGACAGGAATGGGTGACGATTCGGGTCGGGACCCTTCTACAGAAACATCACCCGTTCCTTCTCTCCATGGATTTCATTCCATAACTCCTGTTCAACTTACAGTCTTGTTCTTTAGGGTTTGGGGTTTGGGGTTTCTGCAGTCTGCTAGAGACTGCCCAGCTGTTATTAGGCGAGTGAATCAACCTACCAACAACTAGAGAGTCGTCCTAAGCTACTATCCAGGGTCGACGAGGACTATATCAGTGTTGAACCTTTTTCCAAAGATCTAATTTAGCTCAGAGCGTTTACATGAATGAGGACGGTGCAATACTCTCCTTCTCCCCCAGTGTTACTTCTTCTTCTTCTTCTTAAGCCCTGTGCTCCTCAAGGAAGCATCGGCCATTGACAAATGTCCTCCACCTCACTCGGTTATTGGCAGTTCTATCGAGATCTCCCCAGATGAGCCCACTCTCAGACACTTCTGTCTGGTCACCTCTTCCCCAGCTGTTCCTGGGGCCACCTCTTTTCCTTTATCCTTGGGGGTTCCATTTCCGGGCTTGCCGGCTGATGTTTGTGGCCGGTTTCCTGAGGGTGCGTCCAATCCAACTCCATTTTGTACAGGTCCACAATGCTTAGTGTTACTTGCTGATCAGTGGGAATCCTGCAGTTCCCACTTGGATTAATATTTGAGGCTGGGAAAATGCAAAGCTATGTAGCCAGGCACGGAAATCGCTATCAAAACAGGGGGGGACGTGTCACCCCCCCCGAGATTTCCGCCCCTGGATGTACCAAGAACACTGCTATAAAATACTCCCTGCCTCAGTCTACCCCACAACAGAATGGGGGGGGGGGGGGGGGGGGAGTTGTACAGTTTGATAGCCACAGGGAAGAAGGATCTCCTGTGGCGTTCTGTGCTGCATCTTGGTGGAACCAGTCTGTTGCTGAAGGTGCTCCTCAGGTTGACCAGCTTGTCACTAGAAACCTACCAAGAATATCAAGATGCCAAGAAACCACTAGATACCTACCCTTAATATTCCCCCCGCCACCACCACCACCTTTGCCACAGTCTAGAGCACATCCAGGAGGTGCCGCACACATTCCCACCTTTGACGTCTATTCAACTGTGGAAATTGGAATCATGGATCCGTTAAAAGCAGGAAGCTGACTGGCCATCAATCATTGATGCCACACATGTGGTCTCTGGCAGTTTGCTGGTAGTCGGAGGGACAGGATGGTTCTGCGTCCTGAATCACCTACGGTGGCGCAGCGGTAGAGTTGCTGCCTTACAGCGCTTGCACTACGGGTGCTGCCTGTACGGAGTTTGTACGTTCTCCCCGTGACCTGCGTGGGTTTTCTCCGAGATCTTCGTTTTCCTCCCACACCCCAAAGACGTACAGGTTTGTAGGTTAATTGGCTTTGTATAAATATAAATTTGTCCCTGGTGGTGTGTGTAGGATAGTGTTAGTGTGCGGGGATCGCTGGTCGGTGCGGACTCTGTGGGCCGGTGCGGACTCTGTGGGCCGAAGGGCCTGCACCCATTTTCCCTCATGTTTCCTCCAAAATTCATCTGCATTTTGCTGAATATAGACTCTTCCATGAAGGGTTACTATCAGGCTTTTGTTTTAAGTCTAATTCCTTTAAAAATGTCCCTTGATATAATCAGCCCACTAATTAGATGCAGGGTTTAACACAGTTGAAGTGAGACCAATCACACTAAGATAAACATCGTTGATCACTGTGCCAGTCCATTGCAATGTGAGTATCTTGATTTAAAATTACTCTAAAAAAATAACACACTCAACTATTGTATGTTTAGACTGGGGTACAGTGGCCAGTTTTTCAAATTGAACAAAAAATTAGATGTAAACACAGTTGTGAAGCTTGCTAATGGGATGCAGACCCAGAGGAATGAAAAGGCTTGGAAATGGCAGAGTGAGGGGAAACTCCCAGCAATGATCAATGTCTCCAAGGGCCTTGGGGAACTTCTGGTTTGCCCAAAGAGTGAAAAAAGTTAGAGAATATCACATTTTACTCACGTTGAATTGTGTTTAAAATTGCTGCAAATTTAATTGTTGTCACTGCCAATGACTGGATCAGAATTAGGCCATTCGGCCCATCAAGTCTACTCCGCCATTCAATCATGGCTGCTATCTTTCCCTCTCAACCCCATTCTCCTGCCTTCTCCCCATAACCCCTGACACCCGTACTAATCAAGATCTATCTATCTCTGCCTTAAAAATATCCACTGACTTGGCCTTCACCGCTGTCTGTGGCAAAGAATCCCACAGGTTCACCACCCTCTGACTAAAGATACTCCTCCACATCTTCTTCCTAGAGGAGGAATTGTGGTGAGCAATTTGTACCGAGGAAGTCAGTGTGATCACAGCAGAATGTTGGGATTACAGCTTGTGTTGGCAATGTTACTGCCTTGTTTTAATCCAACTGTTTCTAGTCATCTTCTGTTCTTTGTCTTTTTCCAGTTGACGTTTACATCGTGCTGGTCAAATGTGATCTGTGTGGTCTTCATGAAAGTAAACCACTCAGGCCAGAGTTGTGAAACGAGAATAGATGCTATTGTAATTGGCAATCCGGTTGGATCTATACAGAGGGACCACCAGTAAACAATGAAAATCATGCACTATCTGCCTCGCCAACAGTCTGTCTGTCCTTTCTTCTGTTTGCTATTTTTAGTATGTGTTAGGTGATGTTTCGGGTTAGTACCCTTCTTCAGTCTGGTTACAATCAGTCAGAAGAAGGGTCTCAACTAGAAACGTCACCTATCCATGTTCTCCACAGATGCTGCCTGACCCGCTGAGTTACTCCAGCACTCTGTGAAACGTCACCTATCCATGTTCTCCACAGATGCTGCCTGACCCGCTGAGTTACTCCAGCACTCTGTGAAACGCCACCTATCCATGTTCTCCACAGATGCTGCCTGACCCGCTGAGTTACTCCAGTACTCTGTGTGGTTGGTAATTATCTGAAACTATATTACATCTTGAAGGTGATGATTACAAGTTTGCTGTAGGTACACAAAAAAAAGCTGGAGAAACTCAGCGGGTGCAGCAGCATCTATGGAGCGAAGGAAATAGGCAAGGCTTCGGGCCGAAACCCGGAAGGGTTTCGGCCCGAAACGTTGCCTATTTCCTTCGCTCCATAGATGCTGCTGCACCCGTTGAGTTTCTCCAGCTTTTTTTTGTGTACCTTCGATTTTCCAGCAACTGCAGTTCCTTCTTGAACACATGTTTGCTGTAATTCTGTACAGAGGGCAGGCTGGTTTTCTACTTTAGTTGGTATATATTGGGTTGGAAATACACTGTATCAATGCCTTCCTTCAATAATTCCTCTCTTTGGGCTGCAATGGGTTTGACAGTGAGCCAGTCAGCTGCAGGAAATACATCCTCTGCTCTCTCCCCCCCCACTGTAAGGGCCAATTAGCTGTGTATTTTATTTTTCTTCTGGCATTCAGATACTTGAACCGACATCTGCAGTTAAAAACAATTCCCCGACTGTGCAAAGGTCTTGCAGATTGTGAATGTTGCTTCTGATTTACGGCTCCAGTATTGACCTGGATGGGAGCTGGGTGATGTATTGCAGCTGATGGGAGTGAGCATGGGCCCATGTACTCAGTGTGACCACGTGGATATGCAGTGTGTACAAAACCCTCTTAAACCAGCTCATTAAAAAAACAAATTAATCATTCAATTTCAACCTCCCCGAGCAATCAAAGATTATCAGCAGGCCCACTCACTTTGAAAGGGAGCAAAACCTACAATTGTTTTCAGGCAGTTTAGGCTTTTAATTATGCCACATTATATCATAAATGTCATTAATGACCTTTGGAGAATATTAGCATCCGTACCAAGCCGGCAAAAACTTGTTGGGATCACAGTGGATGAAAATAAAATGTCCTGCAGTCTCCAAACCATTACAAGGCTGAATAATAATGGTGCGGGAAGGAACTGCAGATGCTGGTTTACACCAAAGGCAGACACAAAGTGCTGGAGTAACTCAGCAGGGACAGGCAGCATCTCTGGAGAGAAGGAATGGGTGACTTTTTGGGTCGAGACCCTTCTTCAGACCTTGTTGTGTGGAGTGTTGAGGTGTGTTTAAGACGAAGGCAGGACCAACTGCAATGTCGAGTTGGTTGCCAGCCGTGGGTTACAGGGCAAGTCCCACTGCTTGCTGTGTGATGTTACTGCAGTCATGTCCACAATAGGGTCAAGGTGAAGGGGAAAAGATTTAATAGGAATCTGAGTGGCAACTTTTTTACACAAAGGGTGGTGGGTGTGTAAGTTATTTGGGCAAATCCTCCAAAATTATGGAAGAAATTGAATAAGCACATGGATATCTTAAAAGACAAATTTGCTGGCTGCAACGGAAAAAACCCCCTCCAATACACATCAAGAATCAAACCCGTCTGGCCTGTGGACTTGGACATCACACAACGGTGTGAACAGGGAAGGCTGAGACGGAGATAACGAGATTCTCTTGGATACACAAAGGGAGGAACCAAGCTTCAGCAGACGGTGGTAAACAGGCCAGCACAAGCACAATCACCATCGGGGATGATAACGATCAGGCTGAGGGATCATGACATCAGCAAACCCCTTATCATCGGAAGCCTATTGTTCATGCCAGATCGAAACTGGGAAACATCAAAAGAACCCCTTTTATCCAGAGGACCACCTGGGGGTTTCAAAGGAAGCTCAGGTATAAAAGCCGAAGTCAAGCCAGAACTCTCTTCCTCTCTTCCTGCTCTTCCTGCTCTGCTGGACAGCTCGTGGGCCTGCATCGACTTCGCTGTGAGTATCCTGGTGACCTGGTGAATTTCCCGAAATAGGAGGTTGAGGGGAGAAAGGTCAAGGGGGAGTATGCTTGCAAGTAACTTGTGTTAAAGTAAGTTTTACGACGTGCCCGATAGTTTTCGTCCATAGTTTTAGTTTAAAGCATAAGTTTAGCCACGCATTGTGTAGTGTTGGTGAGATTCGATTTCTCATTGTTTAATAAAGCCTGTAAATTTTAGACTTGCTTTGAGTCCATCTTGGTTTCTGTTTTCTCTCATCGGCACACTCTGGTCAATTCAACCTTTTATCATATCCCACCATAATTCCGAGGTCTAGAACCTAGGGGAATCCTTTTGTGGAGTAAAGGGAAAAACAAAACCCCTACAGAATGGCGACCGCGGCAGGACCTCGGTGGTTTGGGATATGTGATTTGTCAGAGGGGGTGAGAGAACGTAGCAAGATGGAGGAGAGAATCTCCTCTTATCTGTTTAAAAAGATCAATCTCACCAAACAATGGGTGATAGCACTGTTGAGAGCTGAGCAGCCCGCAGAAGCTGCAGCTCAATGGACGGAAAGCAAACTGTATAATAAAGGGCAGGAAAAGGCAGTTTGGCTAGCGTGCCTATCACAGCAGGTAGCCAATATGCAGAGACAGATAGATAGACTGGAAGAGCAACTGAGAGAAGCTAGGGCCAGCGCTGAAGAAAGCGCTAGAGAAGGGGAAGGGCTATCTGAGGAATGCAGTAAAGCCAGGCAGTGTATCTTGCAGGCGAGGGAGTCCCACAGAAATGCCCAGGAATTCCTCCAATGCCAGGTGGTAGAGGCAAAGGAGAGGGAAAGGAACGCCCAGGAACTCCTGGCTCAGAGTACACAGAAGTGCAGGGAGCTGGAGGGAAAGTTCCAGGATATACAAGCAGCATACAGGGTGGCCCGTAGCGAGCTAGGCAATAGTGATCACGGGCCTTGCCAGGCGAGGATAGCGCAGCTGGAGGAGACTCTGTCCAAGACTAGGGGACGGGTTCACCTGGTAGGACCAGGGGGGTCCCCCGGGGGCAGAGGGCTTCCCTCAGCAGATGATTCCCCAGTGGCAAAGGGGAATAGACCGCCTCCTGAGGCGCCGGGGATAGGTCCGGGTCGGCAGGTGGGGTTCGGGTTGTCCGGGGAGGGACAGGCCCAAGGAGGGGCGGGAGAGCACCCTCAGTTAGCGGCTTCCGCGCCATGTGTAGCACACCACGAGGTGGTGGGGTTACCGATCATGGTGGGAGAGCCAGGGGTAAAGGGGCAACAGCCCAGAGTAGGGCAGATGTGCCCGGCACGGCAAAGGAAATATGGTCCCCCGGTAGGGCAGGCAGATAGGGGGCCCATAGAGAGTGATATCATCATTCCCCATGGGGCACATGTGCTGAGGGGGATGGTGGCTCAGGTTCCCAAGTTAACCAGGGCAGGAGACCCGTCATTGCATTTTATGGAGGTGCAGCAGGCAGCCGACATAAACGATTGCGATGAGGTAGAACGGGTAAAGCTGCTACTGATGACCCTAGATTCATACCTATGCAAGGCAGTGACCTCCAGGGAAGGGGGAAGACCTGAAACATGGGTAGCGGCACAGACAGCGGTTCTGGAGGCC
The DNA here is from genome assembly GCF_010909765.2 of Amblyraja radiata. Classification (NCBI taxonomy): domain Eukaryota; kingdom Metazoa; phylum Chordata; class Chondrichthyes; order Rajiformes; family Rajidae; genus Amblyraja; species Amblyraja radiata. The sequence goes on along the minus strand of NC_045984.1, from coordinate 33,515,063 downwards.
ATGGGGTTGAATCAGGGTAGTCCTTTCACCAGGGTGGGGGAGACGAAGCAGCAGGTAGCTGAGTCCCCAGACATGTTCGCAGACAGGCTGTGGGCAGTGTATGAGGGAGCGTGTGGGATGCCTTTAGATAGGCAGAATTTAGATGGGAGAACAGCTCACTGGCTGAAGTCTCTGGTGGCGAATTGCCTTCCGCGAGTTAGGGCAAAGGCCGAGCACTGGTTCGACCCAGCTGACCCAAACCTTAACGAGGCGGAGGTGATCAGGAAGCTCACCCTTGCGTATCGCAATGGGGTGAGAAGTGAGGAGGAGCCCTTTAAGGGCAAGGTGCACGAAATAGTACCGGCACCCCCCAAAAGGAGGCAGTGGAAACAGGAAGGCAGCCAGACCTCTTCCGAGATGAGGCTGGTGTGCTACGGGTGTGGGAAGCCCGGGCACTACAAGAGGGAGTGCAGAAACCTAAGTAGAGCAGTGGGGGGTAGGACCCCGGTAACAGCCGACCCAGCCCCGGAGGTAACAATAGATTTAAGTGATCTATTGACCTATTTGCAGTCAAAGGCGGGAGGGTCTGGACAGGTAGCCATGGCAACTGGCCAGGGTGCGCCCATATCCGTACCCCCGGCACCTTTATGACTGCCAGCGAAACAGCCCACATTCCAACGCCCGTTAGAGTGTGGCCCATGTGGGAGACCCTGGGTCAAGATGGAGGTCCAGGATGTGGTCGGGAGTTGTCTGCTGGACATTGGTGCTTCCAGTAGCATTGTCCACATGAACAACCCCCGTACATCCCCTCCATCTAGTAGGGCACCCTATAGTCCACGATGCGAGGGAAATCAGAGGGCGGATTGCTTGGCCAGGGAAGGAGCCAGGAGTGGGAAAGCATTAGATCCCCATGAGGAAGGACAGGTAGCTGCAGCCAGGGAGCAGCCTCGAGAAAAGGAGAGTGCGGGAGTGGTTTTGGCTCCGGACCTGACCATGGTCCAGGCACAAAACCCCATTTTAAAGGCTGCCTCAGCAGCCATTTGCAGGCAGGAGATGATAGAGGGACCGTATGGGGGTAAAGATCAAGAACAGACCCGGGTTGATGTGGAAACCGTAGGGGAGCCAGGTGAGTCCACAGGTAGTCAGCCTGAAGTAGCCGGCTGTGTTCCAGGGCGAGGACTGGAAGCAGCGGAGAAGGAGGCTGACTCCAGCCCTCCGCAGGCAGGTACCGTAGACTGCCTAAGAGAGGCAGAACTAGCAGAAGCAGAGGAGATGGAGGTATCACCTCTGGTGTGGGAACCCCCGGTCAGACGTAGGAGTGACAGGGTCCCTAAACCCCCAGTAAGGTGGTCCCCATCCCTAATTAAACCTAGGGCTAGGGCCGGCCACAGGAGGGCCGGGAAGGAGAGTGGCCGAAACAGGGCACTACGGAGTGCGGCTGGAGGGAGCCCAGTCTCCACAGGGAACGTAGGGGTAACTCAAAACCCCGTAGTGCAAAGGGAGGTGAGGGGCAGTCAGGCCCCTCGACAGGAGGAGTTCTGGCCTGCACGGGAGGGCCCACCAGAGGGGTGGCCCCAGCGTGACGGGGACCAGTTATGAGTTGGCCACCCGGAGACGGGTGGCGTTGTATATAGCATTGGTTTGTGTGTAAGTAGATGTAGTGTTTGGTAATTAGATATAAGGTTTTGTATAGCTACAGGGGAGTACAGGGACAGACAGTACGGGATCGAAGGGATGTGCTGTGGAAAAGTGGACCATAACAGACAAAACAAAACCCCAAATGCCATTTTAGGCGGATAGCTTTGTGGAGGCAAGGAGGTGTTTTGCTTTGTTTTCCAGATGGATAACCCCGCCGTATGGATGATGGCAATGATGTGCCTCCGAATGTGCGTGGCGCGTCGCGGGGACACGGAGGAGTCCATCGTATATGGGTGCTCAGGGGATAGAGCACCCCTCGTGTCTACTGGGCAAGGAAACCTGGTAGCGGATAGCCAGGCCGGATACTCCCATGAGGGAAGATGGCCTGGGTGGCTGGGGTCGAACTCGACCAGGTTCTCCAGCCACAGGAGCTTCGCCTACGGGGAAGCATCCATACCCTGTGCCGAGATACAGATGGCTACCGACCGGGTTAGGGTGACTGAGGGCAGGCGGGTGTGTTTAACCTGTAAGGGGGACGTTCCTTTGGGGAGATGGTGGTGGCTCAGGTAGCTGAGCTTGAACATGAGGGATCGATCCTCGGACTGGGAAAGACTGGACAATGATACCTACCGGACCATCACGGGGTCACCGGGAGGGATCACTGTATGTTGGGACAAATGGTGGGCCTATGACCAGGGGCTTTATTTATGTCTATGGGGGTCTGCCAAGGCGTGTCCGGTAGGGGCATCAATCACTTTCGTCAAGTGGTGGCAGAACCCCGGGAACGGGATAGATTGGGACCGCAGTGGGCAGGCATGTGTGGCCCCAAGGGCTGGGATGACAGTAAAAGCCACCGAATTGCTGGTTCAGGTGAAGAAGCCCCTACCCACAGCCCAACCGATCGACCCTCACAACTGTCCATCCACCACCAAAGGGCCGGAGAATGGGTTAGCACTTGTCCCAACAAAAAGGGTGCTGTACCAGGGAGTGCATTACGCTGTGGCCTCAGTAGTATTAAATTTGACTGAAGTGCGGTTACCCGCATGGTGCCCCCGCGAGACGGAATTATTATATCAGGCCCTGCTAAAAGACATGTTCCAGAAATTCCACAACCTGGATTTTGGGGACATAGACATAGAAGAGATGTACCGCGGGGGAGGGGATTTCACTTTGGGGTCCGGTAGGCAAAGACGAGGGGTGGTTAATGACGGGTTTACAGCATTTAACACGGGGACATCTATTATTAATAGCATGGACAACGTAGAACTGGCCTTGCAGATCAATCAGTTGAAGGGCCAGTTAAGAAAGGTTCTGGGGGAGGAAAATGCGGTGGTAGGATCGGGACTGCACGAAGAGGTGGCAATGACTCTACATCTAAAAGAAATCATAGCACAATTGGAGACACATGCAAAAACGATAAACGCTTTGATTAAAGAGGACCGGAATGCGTCCGATCAGGCTGCACAGAATGAGGTGTGTGGGCTGTATGGTGCGTGGTTGTTGGGGGAGGGGAGGAGCAACCTGGAAGACCTGAGGCAAGGTCGGGTCCCCTCCTGGATAAGCAACCAGCACCTAGCAGCGCTACACCCTTATAACAGCACTTTGAGTCCTTGTCAGCTTCGTGTGGCCTCCGAGGCCTACCCGGTACCGGTGGATTGCGGAAAATCCAATCACACCATAATGGGAGTGGTCGTACGAATCCCGGTAATGGGAACCTCGGCACGACCAGCTCCTCTGTACCGAGTGGAGAACGTGGGAGTTGTTCGTGGGGGGGTGCATATTCGCTACGGGAAGGTCCCGCCCTATGTCATAGTGAGGGAGCAAGCTGTGACAGGCATTGACCTTTTGGGTTGTCGGAGCCGGGGAGCACAGGTAATCCTGTGTCCCCAGCACATGGGCGCTGAGGCTAGGCCTCAGTGTGGGTTCAGGACTGTTGGGGCACAGCCTATAAACTGCACCATGGAGGCGATGGCGGCAGACCATGTCCCTCCACAGGTGGCGTATATAGGCAGTGGGACGTACTGTGTCACCACAAGTGCCCAGCGGTATCAGCACGGATCACAGCTGTGGTGCCCGATACCGCACAGCAGCTTCTGCTTTAAACCCAGGGCAGAAGTCCATGTGGCACAGCAGCGAATATTACCCATCCCGGAACCTTCTTCGGTTCACCTCTCGGTACGAGAAAATGTAACTGACTTATTTAATTATGTTGCCCATTTTGGGTATGATATTCCCCCAGTGAACGAAAAATTAAAAGAGTTGCTGGTGGCGGTCGAGTTGTCGCACAAACACTTCTTCTCCCTGGAACAAAAGACTCTGGATATCGCCAGGGAGATCGAAGAGATCAAGTCTCCAAGTTGGTGGGACCTGGAGTCCTGGATCATAGTACCAGCATGGGTCCGCATCGTGTCCCATGTTCTGATCATCTGCCAGATGATAATTGTGGTGTATTTGCTATGCATTAATTGCAAATTTAAAAGGCGGAGGAGGATGGCCAAATTACAACAGCTGGTAAATCGAGCCGCCCGACGTCACCATAACGACACCCCATCACTGTAAAATGTCTGTACTCTAGTGCAATAGTTTTTGTACATAAGTTGTAATCCCTGCATTTTCAGGGAATGGTCGTGAGGGTACTGTATGGTTTGTGGGATTGATGTAAAGTAAAATGTGTATAGTGTAAGTTAATGTGCTTCGAGGGCCTAGTTTAGCGATTAAGGGGGCTTTCGGGGTACATAATTTCACCTTCTCACCAGGAGTGTTTACAGCTCTTGAGGCTGGAGGATTGCCCACTAACTTTGTCAATCGACACGGTCCGTGCGAGCCTGGACGTGTCGTAGGGGCATGTAAGTTATTTGGGCAAATCCTCCAAAATTATGGAAGAAATTGAATAAGCACATGGATATCTTAAAAGACAAATTTGCTGGCTGCAACGGAAAAAAACCCCCTCCAATACACATCAAGAATCAAACCCGTCTGGCCTGTGGACTTGGACATCACACAACGGTGTGAACAGGGAAGGCTGAGACGGAGATAACGAGATTCTCTTGGATACACAAAGGGAGGAACCAAGCTTCAGCAGACGGTGGTAAACAGGCCAGCACAAGCACAATCACCATCGGGGATGATAACGATCAGGCTGAGGGATCATGACATCAGCAAACCCCTTATCATCGGAAGCCTATTGTTCATGCCAGATCGAAACTGGGAAACATCAAAAGAACCCCTTTTATCCAGAGGACCACCTGGGGGTTTCAAAGGAAGCTCAGGTATAAAAGCCGAAGTCAAGCCAGAACTCTCTTCCTCTCTTCCTGCTCTTCCTGCTCTGCTGGACAGCTCGTGGGCCTGCATCGACTTCGCTGTGAGTATCCTGGTGACCTGGTGAATTTCCCGAAATAGGAGGTTGAGGGGAGAAAGGTCAAGGGGGAGTATGCTTGCAAGTAACTTGTGTTAAAGTAAGTTTTACGACGTGCCCGATAGTTTTCGTCCATAGTTTTAGTTTAAAGCATAAGTTTAGCCACGCATTGTGTAGTGTTGGTGAGATTCGATTTCTCATTGTTTAATAAAGCCTGTAAATTTTAGACTTGCTTTGAGTCCATCTTGGTTTCTGTTTTCTCTCATCGGCACACTCTGGTCAATTCAACCTTTTATCATATCCCACCATAATTCCGAGGTCTAGAACCTAGGGGAATCCTTTTGTGGAGTAAAGGGAAAAACAAAACCCCTACAGGTGTATGGAACGAGCTGCCAGAGGAGGCTGAGGCTGGGACTATCGCAACGTTTAAGAAGCAGTTAGACAGGTACATGGATAGGACAGGTTTGGAGGGATATGGGCCAAACGCAGGCAGGTGGGACTAGTGTAGATGGGGCATGTTGGCCGGTGTGGGCAAGTTGGGCCGAAGGGCCTGTTTCCACGCTGTATCACTCTATGACTCTAATTGGATTCAACGTGCTGGGCTTGGACGGGAAAGATTTCCATGGACCAACTCATGGTCATTATTTAGTTGACATTGACCCATCGATCTTTATCATTGGGAAGGTGCAGGAGAGGTTTTACCAGATGCCACTTGCATTAGAGGGTTCCAGCTGCAGGGAGAGGTTGGATAAACTTGGATTGTTTTATCTGGAACGTCGGAGGTTGAGTTTCTGCCTTCCAGCGCCAGAGACCCGGGTTCGATCCTGACTATGGGTGCTGTGTGTACCTTCTCCCTGTGCTGTACTTTTCTATATTCTATGTGTAGGAAGTTGGCTTAAACCGAAGATAAGCTACAAAAAGCTGGAGTAACTCAGCGGGACAGTCAGCATCTCTGGGGAGAAGGAATGGGTGATGTTTTGGGGCGAGACCCTTCTTCAGGCTGATGTCAGGGGAGAGGGTAATGTCAGGTATAGTCTGAAGAAGGGTCTCAACCCAAAACGTCACCCATTCCTTCTCTCCAGAGATGCAGCCTGTCCCGCTGAGTTACTCCAGCATTTTGTGTCCATTTTTCTATATTCTATGGTAGACAAAATTGCTGGAGAAACTCAGCTGGTGCAGCAGCATCTATGGAGCGAAGGAAATAGGCAACGTTTCGGGCCGAAACCCTTCCGGGTTTCGGCCCGAAACGTTGCCTATTTCCTTCCGGGTTTCGGCCCGAAACGTTGCCTAATTCCTTCAGGGTTTCGGCCCGAAACGTTGCCTATTTCCTTCAGGGTTTCAGCCCGAAACGTTGCCTATTTCCTTCGCTCCATAGATGCTGCTGCACCCGCTGAGTTTCTCCAGCATTTTTGTGTACCTTCGATTTTCCAGCATCTGCAGTTCCTTCTTGAAGAACTTTCTATATTCTATGTTCTTTTAAAGAGGTTTATGGATAACATTCATGCCCTGGGGTGAAGGTTGAGCTACAGAGGGTGATGGACCAAGAGATATTTTCCTAGTTTTTTTCTTACCAAAGGTTTACATTTTCTCTGCTTCTGCAGTAGTCACTGACAACACGTTGCAGGTTGAACCCGTGGGGTGGAAAAGATTGTAATAGAATTGGATTCAGTATTTGCAGAATCCTTTCATCAATTTTCTCGTTCACGGTTGTTGGTTGCAGCCATAGGGGGAGTCACAGAAACATAGAAAATAGATGCAGGCCATTCGGCCCTTCGAGCCAGCACCGCCATTCAATATGATCGTGGCTGATCATCCATCAGGCGTCCGTGACTGGAACCGCGCACAGCCCCCGAGCCTTGGATCAAAGCTCCTCAAAGCTGATCAGTGTTGGACGTTTCGGATCGTTGCATTCTCCTCGAGCTGGCCGCTCTTCTCCAGAATACTCGCACCGTAGTTGCTGGAGAGGTAGCTCAAGATCAAATTGACAATTTGTAAATGAATTCTCGTTTCAACAATATAATTGCGGAACAGTGGAACTTTGAAAGCTCTTTAAAAAAGCAATTGCAGGCTTAGAGTCCGCTAATAAAACTTGGCAGCATCGCGAATCAGTTATTGAAAGCAGGACACGTGCCTCGAAACCTGCAGCACCTCCAGTATAAAGCCCTTTGATCACCTCCCTGTCCTCATTCCAGGGACAAGATTAAAACCTTACATTTGCATTTATTTAATAGCATCTACTCCAGCATTCAAGGATGATGGTTTAAACTGAAGATAGACACAAAATGCTGGAGTAACTCAGCGGGACAGGCAGCATCTCTGGAGGGAAGGAACGGGTGACGTTTTGGTTTGAAGAAGGGTCTCGTCCAGAAATGTCAACCATTCCTTCTCTCTGGAGATGCTGCCTGTCCCGGCATTTTGTGTCTAACTCATTCAAGGAGTTCAGAAGAAATATTTATTACTCTTTAGTTTAGTTTAGAGATACAGCGTTGAAACAGGCCCTTCGGCCCACTGAGTCCAGGCCGACCAGCGATCCCTGCACATTAACACTATCCTACACCCACTAGGGACATTCTTTACATTTACCAAGCCAATTAACCTACAAACCTGTACGTCTTTGGAGTGTGGGAGGAAACCGAAGATCTCAGAGAAAACCCACGCAAATCACGGGGAGAACGTACAAACTCAGTACCCGTAGTCGGGATCGAACCTGGGTCTCCAGCACTGCATTCGCTGTAAGGCAGCAACTCTACCGCTGCACCACCGTGACTGCCCCCAAGTGAACTATAAATCTGAGCCTCCACTGCACCCCATCCCTGCCCCAGAGTGTCTGGAATTCATGGACTTGATATTGCAATAGGAAACTAGCCCTGGCACATGTAAATAAAACTTCAATGTTTCAGTAAGGAATCCAAAGAATCATTTCTTCAGACAAATTAAACCCAGGGCAACGTTGCAGGCCTCAGCTTTAATCTATTTAACATCATGGAAACCAAATCCATTTTATTTATCATAATTATCCAGAAAGAGTGACTGTGACACTTTAGTAATCGGCCTAGTCTCACCCTCGGGATCACTGTATATTTTATCAGCCACTACTCACTGGTGAGGCATACTCTGCGATTTATTTTGTTCCACTCTTGGTTTTACAAGCCACTGACATTCTCACAAAGCCCCGAGCGCAGTGCAAGTTGCAATGTTCAGGCTGACTCACCGGATCTGACTAATTGAAGATCAGGTAAATATTTAAACGTTTCGGTGGTACCCAACTTAGACTCTTAAGGGATTGGACACGCTAGATGCAGGAAACATGTTCCCTATGTTGGGGGAGTCCAGAACCAGGGGTCACAGTGTAAAAATAAGGGGTCGGCCATTTAGGACTGAGACGAGGAAAACCTTTTTCACCCAGAGAGTTGTGAATCTGTGGAATTCTCTGCCACAGAAGGCAGTGGAGGCCAATTCACTGGATGTTTTCAAGAGAAAGTTAGATATAGCTCTTAGGGCTAACGGAATCAAGGGATATGGGGAGAAAGCAGGAATGGGGTACTGATTGTGGATGATCAGCCATGATCATATTGAATGGCGGTGCAGGCTCGAAGGGCCGAATGGCCTACTCCTGCAACTATTTTCTATGTTTTTATGACTCTTGCAGTTATAGATTATAATCCCACTCTTCTGCAATAAGAACTGTGAATGTTTCCCTGGGCACTGTGGTTGTGTAAGCAGGGTGGAGAGGAGCTCGAAGCCACCAGTCCCCGTCATTAGTCACAGCAGGTGGCCAAAAATTTTCAACATGTCGAAAATCCAGCGGCGACCAGAAAAAGGTACGACTCTTTGGGCGACTACTCACGTCCATACAGGCGTCACGTGTCAACATGGTCACCATGGTCACAGCATTGAAGATAGACACAAAAAGCTGGAATGACTTCAGACAGTATGAAGAAGGGTCTCGACCCGAAACGTCACCCATTCCTTCTCTCCAGAGATGCTGCCTGTCCCGCTGAGTCACTTCAGCTTTTTGTTTTTCAATATTCGGTTTAAACCAGCATCTGCAGTTCCTTTCTACACATGGTCACTGCATACACAGATATACTAAAGCTAATTCCATAACTTTATGCTCAGTTCTGGACACCATGTTATAGGAAAGATGCTGTCAAGCTGGAAAGGGTACAGATAAGATTTACGAAGATGATGCCAGGGCCATGAGCAATGGGGAGATGAACAAGCTAGGACTCTATTCCTTGGAGCGCAGGAGGATGAGGGGTGATCTTATAGAGGTGTATAAAATCATGAGAGGAATAGATCGGGTAGATGCAGTGTCTCTTACCCACAGTAGGTGAATGGAGGACCTTAAGGTGAAGGGGAAAAGATTTAATAGGAATCTGAGGGGTAACTCTTTCACACAAAGGGTGGTGGGTGTATGGATCAAGCTGCCAGAGGAGGTAGTTGAGGCTGGGACTATCCCAACGTTTAAGAAGCAATTAAACAGGTACATGGATCGGACAGGTTTGGAGGGATACGGGCCAAACGCAGGCAGGTGGGACTAGTGTAGCTGCAACATGTTGGCTGGTGTGGGCAAGTTGGGGCCTGTTTTCACACTGTATCACTCTATGACTCTAACTCAACCATCTCTTTAGACTTTACAGATACAGCCACCTTGTAACCTGTATCTGTACACTGTGGATGCCTTGATTATAATCATGTACAGTTCTTTTGCTGACTGGATAGCACGCAACAACAAAAAGCCTTTTCTCTGTACCTCGGTAATAATAATAAAACTAAACTGAATCTTTACATTAATCCTTGAAGTGCTTTGCACCCATATTAATATTGACCAGTTGATCAAAAGCCATCTGTCTCCGTTTAAGAACTGCAGATGCTGGAAAAATCGAAGATAGATAAAAATGCTGGAGCAACTCAGCGGGACAGGCAGCATCTATGGAGCGAAGGAAAAGGTGACATTTTGGGTCAAAACCCTTCTTCAGACTGATGTTAAGGGAGGGTGGGGAAAAAAGCCCCCCCCCCCCCCCAACATCAGTCTGAAGAAGGGTCTCGACCCGAAACATCACCTATTCCATCGCTCCATAGATGCTGCCGGTCCCGCTGAGTTTCTCCAGCATTTTTATCTACCTTGTGTCTCTGTGTGACCATTATGAGGTGTCACCAAAGTGAGTGGTTGACCATTGAGTTGTGAGAGAGCGCGGTGGAACATTTGTACAATGCGGGTGAGCGTTCCGCAGCTTAGTATTCAAACTCAACACCCCCAGAAAAATCAATTGCATGATAAATGGCCGTTTTTGTGTTCTCCTTACAGAGAGCAATGCTGTGACGACCTCTATTTACAACAGCACTGAAGAACAGGAATAAATTCTTGATGGATGGCTTGTAACTTGTCAATACATTTTCAGAATGATGCAGGATGCTACTGAGGACTGCAATAATAACGCTAGCAAAACCTCCCCTTGCCGAAGTACCTGTGTTCATGAGGGCTCCATGGAGGGGCATCTAGTAGAGACGCTGCCTCACGGCGCCACAGACCAAGGGTTTGATCCTGACCTCGAGTACTGTCTGCGTGGAGTTTGCACGTTCTCCCCATGACCCCGTGGGTGCTCCGGCTTCCTCCCACATTCCAAAGACGCGCAGGTTTGTAGGTTAAAGGGCCTGTCCCACTTGCCGATTATTGTTGGCGACTGCCGGCATCATTGACTGACGTATCAGGTCACAAAAATATCGCAGCGTGACGCGGCGTGATGGCGTATAACGCGGCGTGATGACGGATTGACGCGGCGTGATGACGGATTGACGCGGCGTGATGGCGTATTGACGTGGCGTGATGACGGATTGACGCGGCGTGATGGCGTATTGACGCGGCGTGATGGCGGATTGACGCGGCGTGATGGCGGATTGACGCGGCGTGATGGTGTATTGACGCGGCGTGATGGAGTATTGACGCGGCGTGATGGCGGATTGACGCGGCGTGATGGTGTATTGACGCGGCGTGATGACGTATGACGCGGCGTGATGACGTATGACGCGGCGTGATGGCGTATTGACGCGGCGTGATGACGTATGACGCGGCGTGATGACGTATGACGCGGCGTGATGGCGGATGGACGCGGCGTGATGGCGGATTGACGCGGCGTGATGGCGGATTGACGCGGCGTGATGGCGTATGACGCGGCGTGATGGCGGATTGACGCGGCGTGATGGCGGATTGACGCGGCGTGATGGCGGATTGACGCGGCGTGATGGCGTATGACGCGGCGTGATGGCGGATTGACGCGCGCCGTTTTTTCAAGTGTCGCAACGTTTTTTGTTGCTGCTGGATTTTGAAATGTTCAAAATGTTTTGCCGACACTGATTTGACGACAAAAAAATTGCCAAGTGGGACAGGCCCTCTGTAAATTGCCCCAGTGTCCAGTGGGATAAGATAGAACTACTGTGGTGTGAATGATTGGCCGATGGTCGACATGGACTCAGCGAGCCTAAGGGCCCATTTCCACGCTGCGTCTCTTAACCAAACGTAAGCTGAACAAAAACTTCAAGGAAAATATATCACCAACATGGAACAAATAGAGAATGATCAGCAATATAGAAAGGCATTTAACAAGAGATTCGGATTGAGCTGCATGAACTAGAGTGTGGATGGAATGTTGCCTCTCACAGACAGAGTCCGTGCTCGAGCCACTCTCAAGGGACTAGAAGACTTCACAGTGTAATCATGGTGTAATCAATGGCCGGAGAACCATTTTCACCAGAGCAGGGGGCAGCTGACTACAGATCAGGTCTACTCTGCCATTCAATCGTGGCTGATCTATCTCTCCCTCCTAACCCCATTCTCCTGCCTTCTCCCCATAACCCCTGACACCCGCACTAATCAAGAATCTATCTATCTCTGCCTTAAAAAAATATCCACTGACTTGGCCTCCACAACCGTCCTTGGCAATGAATTGCACAGATTCGCCACCCTCCGACTAAAGAAATTCCTCCTCATCTCCTTCCTAAAGGAATGTCCTTTAATTCTGAGGCTGTGACCTCTAGTCCTAGACTCTCCCACCAGTGGAAACATCCTCTCCACATCCACTCTATCCAGAGTAGAGGGTCAGTCAGAGTCATGAATGTCTCCAAATGCTATCTTCTGTTGGGTGTTGACATCAACCATTGGGATAGTATATTTTAGCTGACGTTTTGTGTGGAGACCCTTCGTCACCCATTCTATCTCTCCAGAGATGCTGCCTGTCCCGCTGAGTGACTCCAGCATTTTGTGTCCATCTTCAGTGTAAACCAGCATCTGCAGTTCCTTCCTACACACAGTATATTTTAGCTTGTTCTACTTTGTTAGCTCTGTTACTGTTACTTACTGCTGTAAGTACACCCCTTCATTACAGTGCTGGTATGATGAGCCTACAGTCTACAGTTCAGAAATTGGACAGACCCTGTAGACTGAAGCACTATCTGAGATTTATTCCCACTTCCTCTGATTCTCCCCCCACGATAACTAATAGCTTTTATTCTTACATTGAAGGCTCTGGTTTGGTGCCGGTGAAATCGCATTTCCATTGCTAAAACTGCCTGTGCAAATCCTAATTTATTTGGACCTGTTAAACCTTTCAGTTAGCCTGGTAAAACACCTGGCTTTTTTGCAACCGACAGGAAACCTGCAGAGTTGACAACATAAACCATACATTCATATGTGATAGGAGCAGAATTAGGCCATTCGGCCCATCAGCCCATCATGGCTGATCGATCTCTCCCTCTCAACCCCATTCTCCTGCCTTCTCCCCATAACCCTGACATCCGTACTAATCAAAGCGAGGAATAGGTCGGGTGGATGCACAGAGTCTCTTGCCCAGAGTAGGTGAACATGGATAGGACAGGTTTGGAGGGATATGGACCAAAGGCAGGCAGCTGGGACTAGTGTAACTGGGCAAGTGGGCCAAAGGGCCTGTTTCCATGCTGTATCACTCTATGATTCTAAGGAAGTATATTAATAGTTCCTTATTAATATTCCTGAATAAGGAAGTATTTGATGCATAACTGAAGCTAAAATGTTGAAGATAGCGGAGTCAGGGGATATGGGGAGAAGGCAGGAACGGGGTACTGATTGTGGATGATCAACCATGATCACATTGAATGGCGGTGCTGGCTCGATGGGCCGAATGGCCTACTCCTGCACCCATTGTCTATTGTCCACATTTAATTGGGCTGCCCCTCACATGAACTATTGCATTTGACACTAACCTTCCCATATCTTCTTTCCAAAGGTACATATTTTGTGGGAGATTTGAGTAAAAAAACAAATTGCTTTCACATCTGCGATCTTCAGTGTGATTCCACCTCCTGTGTGATCTTGCACAATCTCAGCTGTTGTTAGTGCCGTAATTCCTATACCTCTGGGTCATTTGACAGCAAGATGCTTGGTGCATTCCACAAGGTTTTTCTCACATCAGCCTTAACCATGCTTGATGAAGTCTGTGACCCAACATTGCGGTTATTAATCTTGCCATGTGCATGCTCGATCTGAGCTTCCGTACAATTAGATCCACACAATTCCCAAGTTTATTACACAGAAAGCAAACAAAATCAGTGATCTGCAGCCAGAGAAAGCGTTCCGATCTAATCTTCCCACATTTGTCATTCCTCTGACAGGGAGAGACCGTGGAGATTTTCTGTCATGTTATTGAAATCCGTTTTGGTTACAAATTAAAAAATTAAAGTGGGTGCCTAGTGGCTTGTTCATTTTAAAATGGGAATCCCTGGAGAGAGACCAGGTTGCTGCTTCTAGCGGGACACCATTTCAATAACAAGTTAAGGGGCGACACGGTAGAGTTGCTGCCTCACAGCGCCAGAGACCCGGGTTCCATCCTGACTACTGTCTGTACGGAGTTTGCACGTTCTCCCTGTGACCTGTGTGGGTTTGCTCTGGGTGCTCCGGTTTCCTCCCACACTCCAAAAACATACAGGTTAGTAGGTTAATTGGCTTGATATAAGTGCAAATTGTCCCAGGTATGTGTAGGATAGTGTTAGTGTGCGGGGATCGCTGGTCGGCGCGGACTCGATGGGCCGAAGGGCCTGTTTCAGCGCTGTATATCTAAACTAAACTAGACTACAGCAGCAATAACTAGCGGCTATGTTTGTGGCTGTAATACAGTACAGTGCTCGCAGGCACTTTACAAAATGTGTACAGCAGGCCACATAAATGGGAAGAACATTTCATGGATGGTCTGAATGCAATCACATATAGTCTCTCCGCTGACTGGATAGCATGCAGCAAAAAGGCTTTTCACTGTACTTCGGTACACATGGCACCAAACTGAACTAAACTAAACTAAACTGCCTCTCAAACTACCAACCTGCCTCATCAGCCATGTCCAAGCCCAACGGTGACTGAGTCTACAATCACACAGTGGCCTCATCACTCACTGGGAACTCAATGAGCTGGTGTGAAGCAAATCATCCTTCATCCCCTGAGGCTGCACTGGAACATAATCAACCAATAATGGACTCCACTGAATGAAAATTGGATTTCAACAATTTTATGAGAAATATCCATGCTTCGGTACCTGAACTGAACTTCCACAAGAAGCAAAGTTTGACCCGACTGGTGAAATCTAGAGCAAAGAATTCATTCTTCGAAGAATTATGTTCTGAAGGAAATGTCATATTCAATATATTGACATATTTAATTCTACCAGGGACTGATGTTTATTAGTGAATTTATATATTTTGTGAAAATTACATATAAAAAGTTATATCGATCTTCTTTGCTGTCACATTGATATAGATGTCATGATCTCTGTGCGTGGGAATGTCACAACAGGTCATGCTACATCTACTACCTGATGCCCAGTTTCAGTTCAGCTACCATCTGTTGCGGAGTTTTGAACCACCATTGTCACCCCCCCTCTTCACATTCTCCTGAGCTGTGTCTCCTGTTCAAGCAACAATCCACTGTTGGACCATTCCTGACTAGTGCGGGTGTCAGGGGTTGTGGGGAGAAGGCAGGAGAATGGGGTTAGGAGGGAGAGATAGATCAGCCATGATTGAATGGCGGAGTAGACTTGATGGGCCGAATGGCCTAATTCTGCTCCTAGAACTTATGACCTTGTGAATGTGGAAAGGACATGTCCAGGTTGGACATGTATCTGCTAGAGAAAATACATGAAGTGTTGGAGTAACACAGCAGATCAGGCAGCATCTGTGGAGGGCATGCATTGATGAGTCGGGACATTTCTTCAGACCTGCTGTTACTCCAGCACTTTGTGTCTTTCTATAAACCAACAACTGCAGTTCCTTGTGTCTACTTGTGTCCACTGGAGTCTTGAAGACTATGAAGAGACTTCATTGAAACATGTAAGATCTTGAAGGTGCCTTGGCAACGTGGATATGGAGACAATGATTATTTATGTGACAGCACTGAACACAAAGGGGACCTGGTTAAAGATCAGAGGTTGGCAACTAAGACAGGGGTGAGGCCTTGTTATCTTTCTCAAGCAATTGTAAGTCTTCAGAACTCTCGTCCTCAGAGCAGAGTCCGAATATTTTTAAATCAGAGTTACATAAATACTTCATAAGCAAAGGGTTACTATGGATATGTTTCGGATTAGGTCTAGGTTTAGTATTGTCATGTGTATCGAGGTACAGTAACAAGCTGTGTTGTGCATGCTATCCAAACAGGTCAGGTATACCGTACATAGTTGCAATCGGTTCAAATACAGTGTAGTAGCTATTTAGCTATTGCATTTAGCTAAGATCCAAATGTACTTAAACAAGAAGAAGTTTGGATGAATATCTTACTGTTTTACTACTCAAATAAAGAAACTATTAAATAAGAGACTGTGTTTTGGAAGATTTATCTTTCAATGGCATTGGCTGTACTGTGGAGAGCTCGTGAATGCGTATCAATTATCTCCTAAACCCCTGTCTTCAACCATGGTGTCTAGAGGAAAGATTCCTTGAACGATATGAAAATCTGCCACTACATAACAGGTACAATATTTAGAGCAAAAGGGAAGATACAGAATGTAGAATATAGTTCTCATTGTAGACGTGCAGGCAGAGTTGAGGTTATAATTGGAGCAGCCGTGATCTTATTCAATGTCAGAGGCAGCTTGCGGGACTGTGGCCTACTGCTCCAGTCCACAATTTTGAATGTTCCTTTGCAAGGAATACATGGCACAGCTTCAACAGTAGCCTGTGGTAAAGGAAGGACTCTGCACTTTCAGCACTGTTTGTCAAAAACCATCATTGCACCATCTACCTCACTGGTGACCCTGGGACTATCCTTGATCGGACTTTGCTGGCCTTACCTTGCACTAAACATTATTCCCTTATCATGTATCTGTACACTGTGGACGGCTCGATTGTAATCATGTATTATCTTTCCGCTGGCTGGTCAGCACGCAACAAAAGCTTTTCACTGTACCTCGGTACACATGACAATAAACTAAACAGAACAGGTAGTCCCCAGCAGTGGTAGCCTGTAATCGGGTGATACCCGGCCCCTCTCCATGTTCCTGCTCTGTCAGTGAGAGACTGCATTGGCACTGAGCTGGCAACAATTCACTAACTTCCTAACCTGACATTCCACCTTCACCAACACAAAGTCAACGTTTCGGAAGAATTTCCGTCACTGATTTTTTTGGTCAATATTGGTCACGGTGGCGCAGCGGTAGAGTTGCTGCCTCACAGCGCCAGAGATCCGCGTTCCATCCTGACCACGGGTGCTGTCTGTACGGAGTTTGAACGTCCTCCCCGTGACTTGAGTGGGTTTTTTTCCAAGATCTTCGGTTTCCTCCCACACTCCGAAGACGTACAGGTTTGAAGGTTAATTGGCTTGGTGTAAATGCAAACATTGTCCCTAGTGTGTGTAGGATAATGTTAGTGTGCGGGGATCGTTGGTCAGTGTGGACTCGGTGGCCCGAAAGGCCTGTTTCCGCGCTGTGTCTCTAAACTATACAAAACATTGTTCTAAAAAGATCTGAAGAAGGGTCTCAACCCGAAACGTCACCCATTCCTTCTCTCCAGAGACGCTGCCTGTCCCGCTGAGTTACTCCAGCATTTTGTGTCTTCCTTCGATTTAAACCAGCATCTGCAGTTCTTTCTTGCTCATCGATCTACATTAATTTGGGCATGGCTGTGGCAAAGGTGCTGAATGGTGGAGAGAGAAACATCAGCAACGTTTAAATGTTACAGCTGCAAGATAATGACTGTAAGTGTTGTAAGTAGTTTGTGATGCAGCCTTGCATTTCACAGTATGGTGACTATGTCAATAATCTGAACTAACACAGCATGGCTAATTTCGCTGAATTAAAGCAAATGAATTATATTTGTTCTTGTTGCAACTGTGTTGATATTTTCAGATGCAGATGAATTTGTCCTGATTTTACGCGACACATTTTTGCGTTGCGTTTTTATGTGTTACTTCTGACACAGCTGCTCACGGCTCTGCTGACCCAACAACCTTCTGTGAGGCTGGAGAAAGGTCTCTAAGGTCAGAACCTCTCACTGTTTGTCTTGCATTAAATCGCATCCTCAACAACACCGGCCTTGCAGCGTTTAGTTTAGAGATACAGCGGGGAAACAGGCCCTTCGGCCCATCGAGTCTGGACCAATCTGTGATCCCCGCACACTAACACTATCCTACACACACTAGGGACAATTTTAGATTTATACTGAAGCCAATTAGCCAACAAACCTGCACGTCTTTGGAATGTGGGAGGAAACCGGAGCACCCGGAGAAAACCCACGCAGGTCACGGGGAGAACGTGCAAACGCCGTACAGACAGCGCCCGTAGCCAGGATTGAACCCGGGTCTCTGGCGCTGTGAGGCAGCAACTCTACCGCTGCGCCACCGTGCCGCACATATCCTGTCCTGGGTATGGATAAAAGGCAGAGTCACAGAGTGATACAGTGTGGGAACAGGCCCTTCGTCCCAACTTGCCCATTCTGGCCAACATGTCCCAGCTACACCAGTCACAGAGTGATACAGTGTGGGAACAGGCCCTTCAGCCCAACTTGCCCACACCGGCCACGTGTCTCATCTACACCAGTCCCACCTGCCTGTGTTTGGCCCATATCCCTCTAAACCAACAAACCTGAATCTGAATCTGAAGAAGGGTCCCGACCTGAAACTACACCCACCCTTTATCTCCAGAGATGCTGCCTGACGCGCTGAGCTACTCCAGCACTTTGTGCCTATCTGCGAGAAACCACAGATGGCCAAGATCAGCTGTACTGAGGTTCGGGCAAGGTCAAATTCACAACGCCATTGAACACGTCGAGGCTGCTGCCAAACAACATGAATTCAGGGAATGGAAGCCTGACTGGATGTGTTTATGCCAAGATGCTCATCCAAGTGAAGCCGCTCCCTTCTGGATATAACCCATCAATCTCTATGTGTGCAGTTACAACCAGTCAGCCAGGTACTGTAGACGTGCAGCCAAATTACATTGACGTCAGTTCAGTTCAGTTTAGTTTATTGTCCCGTGTACCGAGGTACAGTGAAAAGCTTTTGTTGCGTGCTATCCAGTCAGCGGAATGACAACATCAGCTGGGAGAGCTTCAATGAAGGTGGGGAACCCAGAGGATTGAGAGTTTTTGTTTAAGAAGGAACTGCAGATGCTGGAAAATCGAAGGTAGACAAAAATGCTGGAGAAACTCAGCGGGTGAGGCGGCAGCATCTACGGAGCGAAGGAAATAGGCAACGTTTCGGGTCGAGACCCTTGTTCAGACTGTTAATGGTAATGTTAATGTTAAGTCTGGCAGGCAATGTTAAATCTGACTGCAGGAAGGAGCAAATGTGAAGACAATACACTTGTTTTGTGTATTTGTATAAAGACTAACTGGAATGTGTGGGAGGGAACTGCAGATGCTGGTCTAAACCAAAGATAGACACAAAGTGCTGGAGTAGGCCATTTGATCATCCCCAATCAGTACCCCGTTCCTGCCTACTCCCCATATCCCCTGACTCCGCTATCTTTAAGAGCCCTATCCAGCTCTCTCTTGAAAGCATCCAGAGAACCAGCCTCCACTGCCCTCTGAGGCAGAGAATTCCACAGACTCACCACTCTCTGTGAGAAAAAGTGTTTCCTCATCTCCATTCTCGTTAGTTTGAAGTAAGAAACACTAAGACAGATAAAGCAGCTTGACTTAAAGAGAGTTAAATGAGTGGTGGGAAGGAACCAGAGGAGATATTGTATTGAATCAATACGTTGCGATGATCTACACTCTATAAATGATGCCTTGACGCATTCTAACCCACTTTTTACAAATATTCCTGGTGGTTCTGAAGTGTTTCTGCTGTGGCCTTTCCATCATGGTGCAGTCAGAACACCATGTTTTTAATGAAACACCAATCAGCTATGGAATCCATCAGGAGAGGTTTGGCCGTGAGTGAGTGAGTGAGTGAGTGAGTGAGTCGACCACAGTACGGATCACCCAGAGTGTTCACTTATCACAGGCTGCATTTAACTCGCTCCTTGTTGCAAGAAATGAGCTATGACTTTTAAATGCAATATCAAAGAACGCACTTATTTCAAAGCTCAACATCACCCTGCATTTTTTGATGGATTATCACAGCTACAGCATAATATATCAGTCTTAAAATGGCCAATTTTAGTCAAATATACGTTCCAGAGTAATTGTGACAAAAGTCCACATTAATGGGTTTGAGGTGTATTCCAAATTCCAAATTCAAATGAAGATCCCTGTTATAAAATACAAGATTACATTGATGAAAATTCCTTTTCAACGGCAGGATAACAAAGTGTATGGAAGATAAAATAAGACATATTTCTTCTCTTTGGAAGATTGTACAATTGAAAGAATGTCTCTGACAATTGCAGGCAGCTTGTTGTGTTTGACCCTAAGCCACAGAGGCATTTCCATGCCATTTACAACTCTGCCTACTTCCACTTCCGAAACATCGCCTGATAATCATTTATCTCCTTCCCAGGAGTCGAGAACCAGAGGTTTAAGGTGAGGGGGGGGGGGGGAGATTTAATAGGAATCTGAGGGGTAACTATTTCACACAGAGGGTGGTGGGTGTATGGAACGAGCTGCCAGAGGAGGTAGTTGAGGCTGGGACTATCGCAATGTTTAAGTAACAATCAGACAGGTACATGGATAGGGCAGGTTTAGAGGGATATGGGCCAAACGCGGGCAGGTGGGACTAGTGTAGATGGGACATGTTGGTAGGTGTGGGCATGTTGGGCCGAAGGGCCTGTTTCCACACTGTATGAATCTGACTCTGTGACTCAATTCTCTGTGGAACAGACAGTGTTTCTCAGCAAGCTGGGCCAATTACTCCTCTTCCATTCCATCACATCCCGAAGCATCAGCTTTCGACTTTACTTTAGAGATACAGCATGGAAACAGGCCATTCGTCCCAGCGAGTCCATGCTAACCAGCGATCATCCGTACACTAGGGACTATTTACAAACCTGAACGTCTTTAGAGTGCGGGAAGAAACCCAAGCATCTGGAGAAAACCCACGCGGTCACGGGGAGAACATACAAACTCCGTTCAAACAGCGCCCATAGTCGGGATCAAACCCAGGTCTCTGCTGCTGTGAGGCAGCAACTCTACCGCTGCTCCACCCGATTTCCTTCCACACTCCAAAGACGTACAGGTTTAGACAATAGACAATAGGTGCAGGAGTAGGCCATTTGGTCCTTCGAGCCAGCACCGCCATTCAATGTGATCATGGCTGATCAATGAAAGATATGCAAAAAAGTAACAATAATAAAAGAAACAGGGGTTTGTAGGCTACTTGGCTTGGTATTAACGTAAACTGTCCCTAGTGTGCGTAGGATAGTGTTAGTGAGCGGGGATCACTGGTGGGTGCGGGCTCAGTGGTACAAAGGGCCTGTTTCCGCGCTGTATCTCTAAACTAAACAAAAGTACCAATGGTCGTGGATGGAATTTCTTGATGTCCACGTGGACCATCTTCATCAGCTCACAGTTTTAATGAAGGCAACAAGTGTTATATCTGTCCAGTTACTCAGGGCGGATGGGCAAAGGGTAGTAGTTAGAAATGTAATCTCGTCGCCATTACACTTGGACAATTTCTTCTGCTGGGCTGAAGCTGAGATGAGCAATAAGCATTTTGGCCGATGGCACAAATATTGTCCATCACAATGTCGGTAGCTGGAGTAGTTCGTATCCAGGCCCGGAGAGAGAATTCATTCTCACTCTCAGCGATGGTGTATAGATTGTGGAACAGCTCTAGGGGGTAACAAGAGCAGAGTGTCTGGCCACTTGTTTACCAGCCTTTGACTTGCTCTTATCACCATGTTTATGCAGTGGATCCAGCGAGATAGATGTCTCATGGCCAAGATGTTATTGTAGGGGGTGTTAAATGGACAGCCTATTGACAGAGATAGTAAAGGCCAGGCATATTTGTGCCATGCATATTAGATGTTTTGTTTCATTGCCTGTCCAACTTGTCCGCACTTTGCCCACAGCTAACATTGGACTCTTCCCTTGATCATTGTTACTTTTTTGCATCTTTCTTTGTTCTATATCTCCCTATATTGCCGTCTGTATCTCCCGTATCCCTCTCCCCTGACCCTCAGTCTGAAGAAGGGTCTCGACTCGAAACCTCACCCATTCCATCTCTCCAGAGATGCTGCCTGTCCTGCTGAGCTGCTCCAACATTTTGTGTCTACCTTTAAGTCTACTCCGTCATTCAATCATGGTGGATCTATGGTTTAAGGTGACATTGGTTTAAGGTGAGGGAAGTGCAGTGTTAAAATTTAATAGGAACCCGAAGGGCAAATGTTTTACCCAAAGGGCGGTGGGTGTAAGGAACGAGCTGTTGGAGGAGGTAATTGAGGAAGGAACTATCACAACAATCGAGTCTACTCCACCATTCAATCATGGCTGATCTATCTTTCTCTCTCAACCTCCTGCCTTCTCCCCATAACATAGAATAGTGAAAGGCTTGGATAGAGTGGATGTGGAGAGGATGTTTCCACTAGTGGAAGAGCCTAGGTCTAGAGGTCATACTCAGAATTAAAGGACGTTCTTTTAGGAAGGAGATGAGGAGGAATTTCTTTAGTCAGAGGGTGGTGAATCTGTGGAATTCTTTGCCACAGAAGGCTGTGGAGGCCACAAGTCAGTGGATATTTTTAAGGCAGAGATAGATAGATTCTTGATTAGTACGGGTGTCAGTTATGGGGAGAAGGCAGGAGAATGGGGCTAGGAGGGGGAGATCGGCTGGGCTGAATGGCCAATACCTACTCCTTTTCCGTATGACCTTATAACCCCTGACCCGCAGCCTATCACGTCTCAATGTGAAGCCTTCAAGATGAACAAGTCCCAACACATGGAGAATCAGTGACCAGCTGCTGCTCGGCCAAGTCAAGTCAAGTCAAGTTTATTTGTCACATACACATACGAGATGTGCAGTGAAATGAAAGTGGCAATGCTCGCGGACTTTTGTGCAAAAAGACAAACAACCAAACAACCAAACAAACTATAAACACAATCATAACACACATATTCTTTTACATAATAAATAATGGAAGGAAAAACGTTCAGTAGAGTTAGTCCCTGGTGCCATTGGTCACAAGGGAAGGAATGAAATGTGGAGAGTTAAATATTGTCCATTTTAGAACAGATATGGGCTCAAGGTGTTCTGCTATTTGTCATCATCGCTGCCGAAAGGAACATTCATCTTTTGGAAAGATTGCAATCCGATTGCTCGCTCTTATGATCTTTTCGAGGCAAGGACATAAAAATTCAAGAGGTGGTTCGATGTCATGATATGTAGTGAAGATAACGCACCCTCTTCAGGAAAGCTAATGTGTAAAAGAGCGTTCACGGAGCTATTCACCATTGGCACATCCATCCTGCCTGTCTTCCCTTCCCACATGTACAGCGAGATGGAACCTTGGCTTTTCTTCAAATTCAAAATCCTTCCTTGGTAGCACGGTGGCGCAGCGGTAGAGTTGCTGCCTCACATCCTCTTCAACACCAGTGTCACATCTACTGACACCACCAGGCCCAGTCACATCTACTCACACCACCAGGCCCAGTCACATCTACTCACACCACCAGGCCCAGTCACATCTGGGTGTCAGTTATGCACAGTTCCCTGAAAGTGGAATCTCATGTAGATAGGGTGGTAAAGAAAGCTTTTGGTGTGCTGGCCTTTATAAATCAGAGCATTGAGTATAGAAGTTGGGATGTAATGTTAAAATTGTACAAGGCATTGGTGAGGCCAAATCTGGAGTATGGTGTACAATTTTGGTCGCCTAATTATAGGAAGGATGTCAACAAAATAGAGAGAGTACAGAGGAGATTTACTAGAATGTTGCCTGGGTTTCAGCAACTAAGTTACAGAGAAAGGTTGAACAAGTTAGGGCTTTATTCTTTGGAGCGCAGAAGGTTAAGGGGGGACTTGATAGAGGTCTTTAAAATGATGAGAGGGATAGACAGAGTTGACGTGGATAAGCTTTTCCCACTGAGAGTAGGGAAGATTCAAACAAGGGGACATGACTTGAGAATTAAGGGACAGAAGTTTAGGGGTAACATGAGGGGGAACTTTTTTACTCAGAGAGTGGTAGCTGTGTGGAATGAGCTTCCAGGGAAGGTGGTGGAGGCAGGTTCGTTTTTATCATTTAAAAATAAATTGGATAGTTATATGGACGGGAAAGGAATGGAGGGTTATGGTCTGAGCGCAGGTATATGGGACTAGGGGAGAATACGTGTTCGGCACGGACTAGAAGGGTCGAGATGGCCTGTTTCCGTGCTGTAATTGTTATATGGTTATATGGTTATACTGACACCACCAGGCCCAGCAGCACATCTACTGACATCACCAGGCCAGGCAGCACGTTCCAAGGGCTCAGTAACCTCTTTGTAAAAGACGTGGCTGCATATCTCCCGCAAACGTTGCCTTTCTCAGCTTGGTAGCCAATGCGTTGACTTGTTCGCTGCTGGGCCGTTGGTCCTGGAGTAACATAGAGAGCTGCCCTGGGTAAGTGGACGTTTGTTTCCCATTGACATTGCAGTGGGTCAGTACTAGATCCGCTCATTTAGGTAGAGTGGACAGATACAGACTAGAGAGAGCTCACATCCTGGGCCAGTCTCTGGTCACATCTGGCAGTGGTTGGTGATCGTCCCAGCTGTTGTCAGGCAACCGAACCATCCTCTCACCAACTAGAGAGCGGTCCTGACCTCCCATCTACCTCATTGGAGACCATCGGACCATCTTTAATCGGACTATACTGGACTCTATCTTGCACTAAACGGTATTCACATTATTCCCTTGACCATGTATCTGTGTACACCATGAACGGCCCGATTGTAGTCACGTATAGTCTCCCCGCTGACAGGATCGCACGCAACAAAAGCTTTTCACTGTACCTCGATACACGTGACAATAAACTAAACTAAAGTGTGAGCGTGATGAATCAGTGGGGTATGAATGAGATCTTCAGCCTTCAGCAGAGGCCACCCCGACTGAAGTCCCGTCACCCCTTTGCTCCACATGGAAAACAACTCCCAGCATCCATCCAGCCAACTGAGACAAAAGCACAGGTAGACAAAAGTGCTGGAGAAACTCAGTGGGAGCAGCAGCATCTATGGAGCGAAGGAAATAGGCAACGTTTCGGGCCGAAACCCTTCTTCAGACTGCTGTAGTGTGGGAGGGGGGGGGGGAGAAGAAAGGAGAAAGGAAGAGGAGGAGCCTGAGGGCTGAGGGAGAGCTGAGAAGGGGAGGAGACAACAAGGACTACTGGAAATTGGAGAAGTCAATGTTTATGCCACTAGGGTGCAGACTGCCCAAGCAGAATATGAGGTGCTGCTCCTCCAATTTCTGCTGGTGCTCTCTCTGGCCATGGAGGAGCTGAGAAGGGGAGCAGAAAGCAAGGGTTACCGGAAATTGCACAAAAGCCCACTGGATAGCCACCAAGTGGTCACAGGAGTGAAAGGCAACCTCATCTCCATTACACATCTACATCTCTTCACCAGATAAAAGCTGTCCAGGGTCTGAGCTCCCCAGAGGAGCGTGGATGGGTGAAGCTCAACAGACTTGGTACTGGAGTTGGGCGTTTCAATGCCAGCGTGTGGAGATGGGCACTCCCTCCGCCAGAGCCCAGCCTGTGAATGTGGAGCAGAACAACAGACAGCCAACCATGTCATCTGTGGGTGCCCGCTCTACCACCCACCACATAGAGCTGTGTCAGGGCCTGGCAGACATTGACACCAACAGAGACAACAACCTGACTGCTCAACACCTGGCTTCAGATCGAACTATTCCTTTGGTTTATTTATGTTTCATTCGCAAGAAAAAGAAGCCTCTTCATTGTTGGTGGAATTCTCTGCCTCAGAGGGCGGTGGAGGCCGGTTCTCTGGATGCTTTCAAGAGAGAGCTGGATAGGGCTCTTAAAAATAGCGGAGTCAGGGGATATGGGGAGAAGGCAGGAACGGGGTACTGATTGTGGATGATCAGCCATGATCACATTGAATGGTGATACTGGCTCGAAGGGCTGAATGGCCTCTACTCCTGCACCTATTGTCTATTGTTATTTTTCTCCAGGGGGGGGGGGGGGGGGAGTCAGGAAGGGGTTACGCTGGAGTACGTGGATGGCGGGGGCGTTGTGAATCCCCAACATATCATCCATCCTCTAGTAGATTCTAGAACAGAAACAGTTAGGATTTTAGTAATCTGTGAGAGATTCAGGAGCAGGTCAAGATGTCCCAACAAAGCGATACTTCTGATAGTGTGCGGCTCTTCGAAAATCACCTTAAAAAGCAGCAGGGCCATTAATCTCGCCCGTGTGTGACGGGGCGATCCATCTCTCTTTGCTTGTGGCCCTGACATCTTGACTAGAGTTTTATTTAGGGGAGGAGGGGGGGGGGGGGGAATGCGAGTCTACGTTAGTGCTATGGCTCGCATAAGGCTGGGCTTGTAGCAGAGATGATAAAGTGTGTGGACATGACCAGATGATGCATCGGCCCAGCTCCCTCTCTCTCTCTCTCTCTCTCTCTCTCTCTGTCTCTCTCTGTCTGTCTCTCTCTCTGTCTCTCCCTCTCCCTCTCTCTCTCTGTCTCTCTCTCTGTCTCTCTCTCTGTCTCTCCCTCTCCCTCTCTCTCTCTCTCCCTCTCTGTGGTGACATGAGACGACTCAAAGACTCTGCTGTGATGAATGTCACGCAGCTGTCCCTGACTGGCCACCGAACTGAAATATTAACCACTCTGCCATCGTGAGATATCTGCGGCAGATGCCTGCGGGAAACTGGCTGCTTCAATAATAAATAGTCGCCCCCTCGGGCTTTGCTCGGCCTACTATGCGGGTGAGTGGAACAGCAGCATCCCACCACGCCCAGCGTGGAGCATAGAGGCTCACAACATGCGGGGCACATACCCCAGTGACAAGGGAAGGTCACATCATAGCTCATCACACAACTGATAGAGTGCCGGCTGAAATGCTGCTAATGCTGCCTTATTCATGCCCCATATCACCACACCTGCACTCTCTCTCACCCCCCCCTTCTCCCCCCCTCCCCCCCCTCTCTCTCTCCCCCCCCCTCTCTCTCTCTCCCCCTCCCCCTCTCTCTCATTAAGACCTGGGACTTGCTTTACATGAAGGCTGACATTTACAGGTAAATTGGCAATTTGTTCAGCTCCATGCAGCGATGAGGTGGGAGAGTTGAGCTCAGCAATCTCTCACTGGCTCTGTCGCCTGAGATAGACAATAGGTGCAGGAGTAGGCCATTCGGCCCTTCGAGCCAGCACCACCATTCAATGTGATCATGGCTGATCATCCACAATCAGTACCCCATTCCTGCCTTCTCCCCATGTTCTAGAGAATGACGTGAACAAGGTGTGTGGTGATAGTTATGATGTCTGTTTTTGCAACTGATGAATCTGAGTTCTATATCACCCACTGAACTCAAAACGTCACCCATTCCTTCTCTCCAGTTTTTGTATCTATCTTTGGTTTAAACCAGCATCTGCAGTCCCTTCCTACACAGATAGTCTGGCTTGAAGGGCCGAATGGCCTACTCCTGCACCTATTGTCTGTAGTATTCAGTTGTTGAGGGGTTGTGGTTGTGTGGGTCGGTTCAAGGGACTGATGGCAGCAGGGAAGTATCTGTTCCTGAACCTGTGGTGTAGAGCTGGAGGCTTCTGTACCTCCTGCCCCACGGTAGCAGTGACAGGAGGGCATGCCTGGCTGGTGGGCATCCTTCATGATAGATGCCCCCTTCTTGAGCAGTGCCTGCTGCCTTCGATGCTCTCGATGGTGGAGAGGAGAGGGCTGTAGCCGTGATGAGTCCACCACCCTCTGCAGCCTCTTGTATTCCTGTGCGTTAGAATTGCCGGACCAGGCCATGAATGAAGTCATGTTTGCAGCAACATCACAGATGTATAGACTCAGACACACACAAAACAGAAGTTACATGTAACATTTCTAGAAGAAGGACTGTGCATCAACAAAGATATTAGTGCACTCTGTGAGGGTCAGTGCTGGGGCCTCTCGTGTTTATAATATGTAGCCTGGTGTACATGGTCTCATTAATAAGTTTGCAGATGAAAAAAAAATAGTGGGATTGTGGATAGTGAACAAGGATGCAAGGACACAATCTAAGTGCAGGGAGACCTTCATCATAAGACCATTAGTGAAAGGAGTGGAATTAGGTCATTCGGCCCATCAAGTCTACTCCACCATTCAATCATGGCTGATCTACCTCTCCCTCCTAACCCCATTCTCCTGCCTTCTCCCCATAACCTCTGACACCCGTACTAATCAAGAATCTATCTATTTCTGCTTTAAATATATCCACTGACTTGGCCTCCACAGCCGTCTGTGGCAAAGAATCCCACAGATTCACCACCCTCTGACTGAAGATATTCCTCCTCATCTCCTTCCTAAAGGAACATCCTTTAATTCTGAGGCTGTGCCCTCTGGTCACTAGTGGAAACATCCTCTCCGCATCCACTCTATCCAAGCCTTTCACTATTCGGTAAGTTTCAATGAGGTTTCCCCCCCCCCTCATTCTTCTAAACCCCAGCGAGTACAGGCCCAAACACTCATCAATTCATATACATGCCCTCTGGAACAAGCAGTCAAGTCCAGCACAAATTAATATCACCCGTGGTAGACAAAAGTGCTGGAGAAAC
Source organism: Amblyraja radiata (assembly GCF_010909765.2). NCBI lineage: Eukaryota > Metazoa > Chordata > Chondrichthyes > Rajiformes > Rajidae > Amblyraja > Amblyraja radiata. The sequence goes on along the minus strand of NC_045984.1, from coordinate 33,486,961 downwards.
TCAGCGGGTGCAGCAGCATCTATGGAGTGAAGGAAATAGGCAACGTTTCGGGCTGAAATCCTTCTGGGTTTCGACCCGAAACGTTGCCTATTTCCTTCAAGGGTTTCGGCCCGAAACGTTGCCAATTCCCTTCGCTCCATAGATGCTGCTGCACCCGCTGAGTTTCTCCAGCACTTTTGTCTACCTTCGATTTTCCAGCATCTGCAGTTCCTCCTTAACCACTTAATATCACCCATTCCTTCTCTCCAGAGATGCTGCTTGTCCCGCTGAGTTACTCCAGCATTTTGTGCCTTTCTCCAGTTTAAACCAGCATCTGCAGTTCCTTCCGACACAAATTCTTTATCAGTGTTTTCTTGGCCGTGGAATAAGATGGAGGGTTTTGCACGGCTGCAGTGTGTGTGTGTGTGTGTGTGTGTGTGTGTGTGTGTGTGTGTGTGTGTGTGTGTGTGTGTGTGTGTGTGTGTGTGTGTGTGTGTGTGTGTGTGTATGGTGTGTGGGTGTGTGGTGTGTGGTGTGTGGGTGTGTGGTGTGTGTGTGTGTGTGTCTGTGTGCCCTGCAGACTGATAATATCTCAGCCATCGCCTGATATGCATTAGTGTTCCTTTCATCAATACTTAGACCTACATTTAATGAGCCAACGTTCAAAGGAAGAAAATAAGTAAGTGCATCAATGTAGAGGGTAAATATTGGTCTTTTTTATAATGGTACTGACTTCTAAAGTAAGTAACAGTGAAAGTGGATACTCTGCCTCTCTATAATAAAAAATAAATTACATGGAGAAGTCACTTAAAGAGAACAGAGCTATTAGAAGTTCCAAATTTGATCTTTCCTGTCAGAACATCTTTAAAGTTCATTTCTGCACTTGATAAATGGGTTATTGCTCGCGCTATCCATCATTCAACTCTCAGGACTGCAACGCTGCTGAAAACCTGAGCTACAAGGTACGTGCATCTCAGCACTGAGTTTGCTTCACCATTCTGTGGGAAGGAACTGCAGGTGCTGGTTTAAACCGAAAATAGCTACACAAAATGCTGGAGTAACTCAGCGGGACAGGCAGCATCTCTGGAGATGTTTTTTTGAGGGAGTGGGGGCTCGGAGGTGAGTCTGAAGAAGTGTCTCGCCCTGAAACGTCACCCATTCCTTCTCTCCAGAGATGTTGCTTGTCCCGCTGAGTTACTCCAGCATTTTGTGGCTATCTTTGCTTCACAACTCTGCCTGGTTCTGCTCCAAGCTGCAGAAACAGCAGCCAAAGGTTCATGAGAGGGGCTGGATTAGTCATTGTGTAGCAGATGTGTCTAAAAGCTGATGCACAGGTACTTCATGGCCGAACCCAAAGGAGCATGTCATTCATTTTAGACCCACCAATGCAAGCAGTCGTTCAGTTTGTGTGAATAAAGATCAGAGTTTTGTTTATTGTTATAAAAGATTTGTGCAGACATCGTAGTTTAGCTTAGTTTAGAGATACAGCACGGAAACAGGCCATTCAGCCCAGCGAGTCCTCACCGACCAGCGATCCCCGCACACTAACGCTATCCTACACACACTAGTCAAGTCAAGAGTGTTTTATTCTCACGTGTCCCAGATAGAACAATGACATTCTTACTTGCAGCAGCACGACACAATATGCAAACTAGGGACAATTTACAAATTTTACCAAGCCAATTAAATTACAACCTGCACGTCTTTGTAGTGTGGGAGGAAACCAGAGCTCCTGGAGAAAACCCACGCATGTCACGGGGAGAACGTACAAACTCTGTACAATCAGCGCCCATAGTCAATATCGAACCCGGGTCTCTGGCGCTGCAAGGCAGCAACTCTACCGCTGCGCCACCGTGCCACTCTTCTCTCGAATCCTTCCCTACACTCAAACCTTTCCCTGTGTTCATTTAACTTCCTCTTAAGTGCAATGTTGGTGGCAACTTCAATGGTGTGTGTGTGTGTGTGTTATTCCTTGATACAAGGAGGCAAAGACACTTCCCAGCTGCCCCAACATGGAGCAATCTGCTCAATAATTGTAAAGACAAAATCACAATCTCATCATCATTGCTGCCCATAGCCAGAGTGTTTCCAACGTCCATTCAGGCACCTTTACAGGTACAATGAAAATCTAGCTTATAGCAGGAGCGCGCGCACACACACGCACACACACACACACACACACACACACACACACACACACACACACACACACACACACACACGTGTACGGCAAGAATTAGTGCTGATGATCAGTTATCAGTTCAGTTTATTGTCACGTGTACCGAGGTACAGTGAAGAGCTTTTTGTTGCGTGCTATCCAGTCAGCAGAAAGACAATACATGATTATAATCGAGCCATTCACAGTGTCCAGATACAGGACGAGGGGATAACGTTTAGTGCAAGGTAAAGCCAGCTACGTCCGATCAAGGATAGTCCGAAGGTGGACATAAATCTGAAGGAACTCAGTGGGTGGGGCATCATCTAAGGAGCGAAGGAATAGGTGACAAATCCATCGATGCTGTCCCACCCGCTGAGTGACAAATCCATCGATGCTGTCCCACCCGCTGATAGATGACAAATCCATCGATGCTGTCCCACCCGCTGAGTGACAAATCCATCGATGCTGTCCCCACCCGCTGAGTGACAAATCCATCGATGCTGCCCCACCCGCTGAGTGACAAATCCATCGATGCTGTCCCACCCGCTGATAGATGACAAATCCATCGATGCTGTCCCACCCGCTGAGTGACAAATCCATCGATGCTGTCCCACCCGCTGATAGATGACAAATCCATCGATGCTGTCCCACCCGCTGATAGATGACAAATCCATCGATGCTGCCCCACCCACTGAGTGACAAATCCATCGATGCTGTCCCACCCGCTGAGTGACAAATCCATCGATGCTGTCCCCACCCGCTGAGTGACAAATCCATCGATGCTGTCCCCACCCACTGAGTGACAAATCCATCGATGCTGTCCCACCCGCTGAGTGACAAATCCATCGATGCTGTCCCACCCGCTGATAGATGACAAATCCATCGATGCTGTCCCACCCGCTGAGTGACAAATCCATCGATGCTGCCCCACCCACTGAGTGACAAATCCATCGATGCTGTCCCCACCCACTGAGTGACAAATCCATCGATGCTGCCCCACCCACTGAGTGACAAATCCATCGATGCTGCCCCACCCACTGAGTGACAAATCCATCGATGCTGCCCCACCCGCTGAGTGACAAATCCATCGATGCTGCCCCACCCGCTGAGTGACAAATCCATCGATGCTGTCCCCACCCGCTGAGTGACAAATCCATCGATGCTGTCCCACCCGCTGTTTCTTCAGCTTCTTGTCTATCTTCATCTGCATCTGCAGTTTTCTCTTAAACAAAATAAATTCTGAAGGTCACCGACGAGGTAAATGTTGCTGTGGGAGTAGAGACTCAAGAGCTTGAGGCGATTGTAATATGTGATTGTAGATCTGATTGTGTGGTGAACAATCGCCTGAGTTCTGTGCAATCTTGAAGCGGATCGAAACATCTTCTTCTTCTTGCGTATGGCGTGCACAGCCTAAAGTTGCCGGACAACTTGTCCTATTTGATCTTATTCGATTGTGCACGCCGGGTTGGTTGCATTCGTTGAAACAGCGCGGTCCACGTGAAGGTTGCAATCTCCCATCCCATCGAAACATTCATCACATCCCTGTCCTGACAGAGTGTCTACAATACACTGTGAAACGTGACCTCTGTTTCCCTACACGCGGGCACTGCCTGACCTGCCCATTGTTTCCTGAAATTAATGTTCTTATTTCACATTTCCTGCATCAGCACCTTTTTGGTTTCCGACTTTTTTCCAAATCAATATTTGAAAACACCATTAAATACATCACTTGAAACATGGCAAACCGCCCAAAATGTAATGAGAACAGCTGATCGATGGTCCCTGCATACTGTTTGGACCTGTGCTTCCCCTGGGACTGTCCCATCCACGTAGACCATCCTAGTTTCCACACGACTCACATGATATCACATCAACCCGTTATCTTTCCACTCAAACATCAACTCGCTATCCATTCCCAGTAACCAACGCCGCTGACAAACCTACCTCTCACCTCCCTATTCAAATATTAAAATAGTTCCTAAATATTTAAACGTAACTATCCATTCACAAATCACAATATTGTGCACATACTCTTAATTTTAAATAGTCATGTTCATAAGTATTTGTAGTAGAATTAAACCATTCGGCCCATCAAGTCTACTCTGCCATTCAATCATGGCTGATCAATCTCTCCCTCTCACCCCCATTCTCCTGCCTTCTCCCCATAACCCCTGACACGTGTACCAATCAAGAATCTATCTATCTCTGCCTTAAAAATATCCACTGACTTGGCCTCCACAGCCGTCTGTGGCAAATAATTCGACAGATTCACCACCCTCTGACTAAAGATATTCCTCCTCATCTCCTTCCTCAAGGAACGCCCTTTAATTCTGAGGCTGTGAACTCTAGTCCTAGACTCTCCCACTAGTGGAAACATCCTCTCCACATCCACTGTGTCCAGGCATTACTCTGGTCACCCCACATCTCACTACTCGTACACCAATCATTCTCCAAATATCCTGCCTTATCACAGGTCGACATGCATGAGTGAGCTTCCGAGATATAGAATTATATTTCTAATTGTTACATATTTAATAGTGCACATTGTGATGAGAAATCATTTAGAAGGTATACACATCTTCTGTAATATTTATACTAGGATATCTATTGTAATGTTGATGGCAATTAAGGCAGTTTTCCATCTGCCAATGGGCCTGAATTGCAAATCAGGTTGTTGGTTATGTGATGGAGTATGATGCCAATGTAATGGATGCATTGCTGCCTTTAGTTTAGTGTAGAGATACTACACTGAAACAGGCCCTTTGGCCCACCGAGTCTGCGCTAATTCACAAACCCTGCACATTAATACTATCCTACACACACTAGGGACAATTTACAATTACACCAAGCCAATTGACCTACACACCTGTACGTCTTTGGAGTGTGGGAGGAAACTGAAGTTCTTGGAGAAAACCCACGCAGGTCACGGGGAGAACGTACAAACTCTGTACAGACAGCGCCCGTAGTCAGGATCGAACCCGGGTCTCAGGCGCAGTGAGGCAGCGACTCTACCGCAGCGCCACCGTGCCACTACACATTTCTAGGTTCATTACTGCAAGGACATTACAAGTTGCCTGAACCTGGCCAATACTTCACACCGAAGATACACTAAATGCTGCAGTAACTCAGCGGGACAGGCATCATCGCTGTAGTGAAGGAATGGGTGACGTTTCGGGTCGAGACCCTTCTTCCTACACAATACTTCCCACCATTGCCTACAACCAGGAAAGAACCTCTGCTGCTCACCGTTCAGTTCAGTGAGTGTGATTGAGACCAGTTCCATGTGATGCATGGTGTCATATCACCAATGTGCTCACACCTACATTGGTGGAAAACTATCTGAGACCCTCCAGTGAGATGAGGACAACTTGGAACCAACACATTGGAATATTTCCCACAGAACATGGAAAGAATCATTTTCACAACAACCTTTATTAATCATACCAAATGCTGAAATAGTTTAGACAAAATATGTAGGAAGGAATAGCTTAATTCAGCTTAGTTTATTGTCACGTGTAGCGAGGTACAGTGGAAAGCTTCTTGTTGCGTGCTAACCAGTCTGTAGAAAGACTGTACATGATTACAATCGAGCCGTCCACAGTGGCAGAGCTGTTGTCGAGGTTTAAATTAGTGGAGCAATTGTAATGAGTGCAAGACAGTACTACACAACACATTGCCGTTATGAAATGCACACTGAATGACGTTGGTGTTTTTACTATCAAGTGGCGAGTAAGTTAGGAAACATAGTTTTCAATACTTAATGGAGGATACTGGTGTTTAGAAAATAACAATATATTACAGTCAGTTTATCGCAAATCAATCCAACATCCATTCCTTACTTGAAGCAGGAATCCATTACAATCTGCAAGCAGCACTTGCATAAGACTATAAGCAAACTGAAAAAGAAAAATCAATGTCTATTTCCCAGGTCGTAATCAATAAGACGAGTAATGGTTGAGCTGTTGCTGTGAGTGTGTATCTGGGCCGTGTGTATCCGTGTGTATCCGGGCCGTGTTGTGCCGTGTGTATCTGGGCCGTGTGTATCTGTGTGTATCCGGGCGTGTGTATCCGTGTGTATCCGTGTGTATCCGGGCCGTGTTGTGCCATGTGTATCCGGGCCGTGTGTATCTGGGCCGTGTGTATCCGGGTGTATCCGTGTGTATCCGGGTGTATCCGTATGTATCCGTATGTATCCGGGTGTATCCGGGCCGTGTTGGGCCGTGTGTATCTGGACCGTGTGTATCCGGGCCGTGTTGGGCCGTGTGTATCCGGGCCGTGTTGGGCCGTGTGTATCCGGGCCGTGTTGGGCCGTGTGTATCCGGGCCGTGTGTATCCGGGCCGTGTGTATCTAGACCGTATGTATCTGAGCGTGAAGACTGTGTGTGACCCAAGTCTCCACTGAACTGTGAAGTGATGTGTGGGAAAGGGCAGGGACGGTCATACTTGTCTTCAGCATGGTTCATCAGGGGAATGTCATCGATGATTCATCTTCACTCACATGAGGGAGTGCTGTGTACCTGGAACTGACTGCTGGAGACGGTGTACGAGCAGAATTACTCCCATCATTCATAAAGATGAGAACTTGTCACCTCTGCAGAAAAAAGTCACAGACCAACAGCTGGAAGATGGGATGGCAAGTACAGGTTGGTTTAGTTTAGTTTAGTTTAGAGATACAGCGCAGAAACAGGCCCTTCGGCCCACTGAGTCCACACCGACCAGCGATCCCCGCACACTAACACTACCCTACACACACTAGGGACAATTTACACATACACCAAGCAAATTAACCTACAAACCTGTACGTCTATGGAGTGTGGGAGAATCCCGGAGAAAACCCACGCAGGTTACGGGGAGAACGTACAAACTCCGTACAGACAGCACCCGTAGTCAGGATCGAACCCGGGTCTCTGACACTGTGAGGCAGCAACTCTACTGCTGCGCCACCGTGCTGACCCTTGCAATGGACATTGTGGGCCGAATGGCCTGTTTCAATAGTGTATGGCTCAATAAAACTCTAATAGGGAGCTTATTTTCCGTTACATTTTATGATTTAAGTCAAAGGAAGAGATTTAATTTTGTTTTGCAACATATTGATAGAGTTACAGAATGATACAGTGTGGAAACAGGCCCGTTGGCCCAACTTGCCCACACCCGCCAACATGTCCCATCTACACTAGTCATATGTCCCATCTACACCTGTCCTATCCGTGTAACTGTCTTAACTGTTTCTTAATGTGACCTGCGTGGGTTTTCTCCGGGATCTCTGGTTTCCTCCCACACTCCAATGACGTACAGGTTCGTAGATTAATTGGCTTGGTATAAGTGTAAATTGTCCCCAGCGTGTGCAGGATAGTGTTAGTGTGCTGGTCGGTGTGGACTCTGTGTTTCCGTGCTGTATCTCTAAACTAAACTAATCTAAACGGTGTGTATTATGTAATATAACTTATAATGTACTGTGTAGGAAGGAACTGCAGATGCTGGTTTAAACTGAAGATAGACCCAGAATACTGGAGTAACTCAGCAGGACAGGCAGCATCTCTGGAGAGAAGGAACGGGTGACGTTTTGGGTTGAGACCCTTCTTCAGACTGATGATGTGCTATCGTGTCAGTAAGTGCAGTCAGTTGAGTATTGTTCACTTTCAATAAACGATCTTTATTGATTCCTCAGATGTTTTTAACCAGCCTCAGTGAACAATAAATATAGATAAACAGATGCCGACTACATGGAACAGGGTGGGTGGAATATGAAATATGCTGATCCCAAGGTCAGACCAACACCATGTTATTAGGTGGTGGACCGGGCCAGAGGGGGGGGGTGCAGCACACCTCTCTTCATGCTTTGTAACTACATTATTATGAAACACAATTCCCCGGAGATTGGATTTGTCAATGAACAGCAGATCATCAAACTCACCGCACAAATGTCAACTCATCAATTGTAAGAATCGACAAAATCTCAAATGTGGAAAATTAGTTTTGAAATTACTTTCTACAACATCAGAGAAAGAAACCCAATCCCCTGACAGTGGCTGTTATACACATTGTGTCAGTGTACACCCTGCTATCGACTGCTCTATGGGTCAGTGAAGACCTTGGCATTGACACAGGCCCCAGCCCAGTGCTATGAATATTGATGTATCTCACTTCAGGTAGCCCCGGCATTCCCTTTCCATCTATCCCTCCCCCACCCAAGTGGCACCAGCTTCTCATTCTCACCCAACAAACAGCCAACAATGGCCTGTTGCCTTTATCATCGTTACTTTTTTGCACATCTTTCATTCATTGTTTTGTTTGGTTTAGTCTAGAGATACAGCATGAAAACAGGCCCTTCGGCCCACCGGGTCCGTGCCGACCAGCGATCCCCACACCCACTAGAGACGATTTTTACATTTACCGAGCCAATTAGCCTACATACCTGCACGTCATTGGAGTGTGGGAGGGAACTGAAGCACCTGGGGAAGACCCACGCAGTCATAGGGAGAACATACAAACTCTGTATGGACAGCAGCCGTAGTCAGGATCGAACACAGTCTCAGGCATTATCTTTCATATTTTTTGCATATCTTTCATTCATTGTTCTTTATCTCTCTACATCATCGTCTACAGCCAGACATAAAAACAGTTTTTATCCACGAGTAGTTGCTCTACTCAACAGCCAAAAATATGTAGCCTCCCTTTGATCTGGTATTTTGTTGGTTCACATGCTTGATCAATGGTGTTTTATCATTAATGTTTTATTATTATTAATGTTTAGTGTTTTCTGAGTCATTCGTAACTGTCACTGTATGTCGTGTTGTTACTTGTGGGCGGAGCACCAAGGCAAATTCCTTGTATGTGAATACTTGGCCAATAAACTTACTTACTTACTCATCTCTCGTTTCCCTTACCCTAACCAGTCTGAAGAAGGGTCTCGACCCGAAACGTCATCCATTCCTTCTCTACAGAGATGCTCCCTATCCCGTTGAGTAGTTGAATGGAGAAAGAGGGAGAAAGAGGGAGAGAGACTGAGTGGGAAGAATGGAAGAGAGAGGGAGGGAGGAGGGAAGTGGGGTGGCCATGGTGGCGCAGCGGTAGAGTTGCTGCCTCACAGCGCCGGAGACCGGGGTTCGATCCCGACTACGGGCGCTGTCTGTACGGAGTTTGTGCGTTATCCCCGTGACCTGCGTGGGTTTTCTCCGAGATCTTCGGTTTCCTCCCACACTCCACAAACGTACAGGTTTACAGGTTAAAAGGCTTGGTATGAATGTAAAATTGTCCCTAGTGTGTGTGGGATAGTGTTAGTGTGCGGGGATCGCTGGTCGGAGTGGATTCGGTGGGCCGAAGGGCCTGTTTCCGCGCTGTATCTCTAAACTAACCTAAACTAAGTGAATGTGTGTGGGTGAAACACTGTGCAGGCTCGTCCAATCTCTAAATCAGTATCTGAGCCCCTGGTCCCACACACTTATACCTTGGGCAGGACCTTCACCACAATGGTCTGGTTCAAGATATGTTTCTTCCCATGGGTCAGAGATCAAGTTTGCTTCTATGAATTTTATTTTTCGGTATTGAAAGCACTTATTTTTGTAACTTACAAAGAAACAGAGCTTGTGAAATCCTTCCCTTCAATTCCAAACCGCGCTGCAAAGTGTACAATTTATCTTCCTTCAATTACAGCGTTGGGCTGCGTAATGTTCACTCTGCAGATTGAACCTCCTAAAAATCCCTGACATTTGTCATTTATGAGAAATCGTGATGGAATTTCTTGACCCGTCTGTGAGAAACACTGACAGATGCTGATTGGGTTCCTCATGCAGCCCGGCCAACATTAATCCTGGTCTCCCACACGCAGGTTGCTTCTACATTTGTTGTCCTCCAGTTTCCTCCCTTCACCTGGGAGATTGAAGATGTGAGGTGCAGGTGCTGGTACTCACCGGGAGGTTAAAGTTCATAAGTTGTAGGAGCCGGATTAGGCCATTCGTCCCATCGAGTCTACTCCGCCATTCAATCATGGCTGATCTATCTCTTCCCTCTCAACCCCATTCTCCTGCCTTCTCCCCGTAACCCCTGACACCCGTAAGGCAGGATAAGGAAGAAGGAAAGGAGAGGGAAGGGGGGGGGGGAAGTGGAGGAGTCAAAATACTAATTCCTTCCCCGACAGACACGTTTCTTCAGTGTGCCTGTGATCTACAGAAACGAAAGCAATTTACTGACAGCGTTCTGTTCAGGCGGAAACATTGGCGAGCGCTGCACTTACACACGAGGGTTAGTCTGACAAACGGGCCGACCAAATAAAGGAGAAGAGCATTAGTGAACATCACCCGTACAGGATCCCCTCCAAGTCACTCACCATCCTTTCATTCAGTCATTCATTCATTCATTCATTCTTTCATTCATTCATTCATTCATTCATTCATTCATTCATCATCGTTGCAAACATTAGCGACACAGTGGTGTTGGTTTCCGACCGGAACGGTGACGGACGCAACGCACATCTCCGTCCTCCAGGTCCTGCCGACTTCCGCCGCTGGAAGTACAGGATTTTGGTGTGTGTGTGTGTGTTATCATCATTCCTTACAATGTTATGGCAAACCAGGTGGGGGAGACGGTTTAGTCGCTGACGGAGCAGGTAACACAGGATTACATGGTACCCTTGGTGGGCGGGGGAACTCACCATCCTGCCTTGCAAATATATTGACATTCTTTCATTACAAGTTGTCAAGTTGGAAAGTGTGCAGAGATGATTTACAAGGATGTTGCCAGGACTCGAGGGTCGGAGCTATAGGGAGAGGTTGAGCAGGCTGGGACTCTATTCCTTGGAGCAAAGGAGGATGAGGAGGAATCTTGAATTACTCCAGCACTCTGTGAAACGTCACCTATCCATGTTCTCCACAGATGCTGCCTGACCCGCTGAGTTACTCCAGCACTTTGTGTCTTTTTTGTAAATGAGCTTGTGCAGTTCCTTGCGTCAAAGTGATTTAATTCACCCGGTTACCAACAGTTAGATTTCTTGATTAAAGATTTGGTTGAAAATACAAACTATTCAAAAGATCTGTTTTTAAGAAGTATAAGCCTAGACGTACATATGCAGCTATATTTCAGTATTAAAACATTATCATGTGTCAACCTGCTACCGTTCTAAAACATTCTTAAAGGAACAATGTTCAGCTGTGTTGTTTAAAGGTCAGTGTCAGCATCTGCTGCATCATTTACCAGCGCACTGACTCCCACCCACACACCCACCACTCAGGTGAAGAGCTCAAACTCACCTGTCTGCTGCAGCCTGTCTCTCGATCCTACCGCCCCGATCACACACACACACACACACCCATGTATGCACGCACATGCACACGCACACGCACACACGCACACGGTCACACATGTACACGCGCACACACACGCACGCACACATGGTCACACATATGTACACACACACACACACATGGTCACACATACACACACACACATGGTCACACATATGTACACACACACACGCACCCATACACACAAGCACACGCACACATGCACATATGCACACGCACGTACACACACACACACAAACACACACACGCACATACACACAAACATACACACGTACTTGCACATGCACACACGCACACGCACACGCACGCTCACATGCGCGCACACACACACGCACATGTACACGCCAACGCACACACATGCACATATGGTCACACACACACACACACACACACACACACACACACACACACACATACACACACACACACACACACACACACACAGACACACACACACACATACACACACACACACATACACACACACACACATACACACACACACATACACAACACACACCAAGACACACAGACACACACACACACACCACACACACACACACACACACACACACACATACACACACACACACACACACACACACATACACACACACGCAACACACACATACACACACACATACACACACACACAACACACACACACACACATACACACACACATACACACACACACAACACACACACAACACACACACAACACACATACACACACACACACACACACACACATACACACACACACCCACACACACATACACACACACACACACACACACATACACACCCACACACACCCACACACACATACACACACACATACACACACACACACCACACAAACACACACACACCACACACACACACACACACACACACACACATATACACACACACACACACACCTACTATCCATTTACCTGTCCAAATGTCTTTTAAATGTTGTTATGACAGACACCATTGCTCTCTCTCTCTCCCTCTCCCTCTATATTTGATCTCAGTTACTGTTCCCACACAGATATGGAAAGAGAGCGATGGCTAAGGATAACATTAAGTTGTTGTGTTAGATTACAAGGACCCAAACAGTCTTTTCAGGTGAGGCAGAGGTTCGTTTGAAGTCTCAGTCTCCTTTGGTGCGGCACGGTGGCGCAGCGGTAGAGTTGCTGCCTTGCAGCGCCAGAGACCCGGGTTCCATCCTGACTACTGGTGCTGTCTGTATGGAGTTTGTACGTTCTCCCCGTGAGCCGCGTGGGTTTTCTCCGGGAGCTCCGGTTTCCTCCCACACGCCAAAGACGTGCAGGTTTCTGGGTTAATTAGGCTCTGTAGATCGTACCTAGTGTGTGTAGAATAGTGTTCGGGTGATCGCTGGTCAGTGCGGACTCGATGGGCGAAGGGCCTGTTTCCACGCTGCATCTCTAAAGTCTAGTGAACCTCTGCCTCACCTGAAAAGATGGTTTGGGTCCTTGACGTAATTTGGAGGAGCAGCACCTCATATTTCACTTGGGCAGTTTACACCCCAGCAGTATGAACATTGACATCTCTAAGTTCAAGTAACCCTTGCTTTCCCTCTCTCTCCATCCCCTCCCCCTTCCCACTTCTCCCACCAGTCTTACTGTCTCCGACCACATTCTATCTCTGACCCGCCCACTCCCCTGACATCAGTCTGAAGAAGGGTCTCGACCTGAAACCTCACCCATTCCTTCTCTCCAGAGATGCTGCCTGTCCCGCTGAGTTACTCCAGCACTTTGTGTCTATCAACATGAGGATCTGACGTGGTGAAGGGCATTTGTCACAGCTTGGTCATCAATGAGTGGTCAGCGCTTACACTAAACACTCTGCAGTGGTCATGGGCTATTTAAACAGCGAGCTCCTGCAATCACAGCTCATTAACTTCGGCATAGGCTCATCATTCTCACACTTCTCACAAACGGGTTTAAACGTATCCAGAAGTCAATGATTGCAAGAATAAGATGCAGACTGTGTTACACTGCTAGTGTTCCCATTACAGTCACCAGGCAGGCTTGCTGATACAATGCTCAACGCTGCTGAAGGACTTCCCAGATATTATCAGGGAACTGAACCAACTAGAGAGCAGTCCTGAAGAAGGGTCTTGACCCGAAACATCACCCATACCTTCTCTCCAGAGATGCTGCCTGACCATCCCGCTGAGTTACTCCAGCATTTTGTGTCTATTCATCATCTACCTCACTGGAGACCCTCGGACTATCTTTAATGGGGCTTTACTGGACTGTACCTTGCACTAAACGTTATTCCCTTTCATCCTGTATCTGTAATAATAATAATAATACATTTTATTTATGGGCGCCTTTCAAGAGTCTCAAGGACACCTTACAAAAATTTAGCAGGTAGAGGAAAAACATGTAAGGGGAATGAAATAAATAGTAGAGACATGACTAGTACACAAAGTAAAGACAGAATTCAATACAAAACACAGTATGAGGCAATTAATGCACAGATGAAAAGGGACGGGGACGTGGGGCTAAGGATAGGCAGAGGTGAAGAGATGGGTCTTGAGGCGGGACTGGAAGATGGTGAGGGACACGGAATTGCGGATCAGTTGGGGGAGGGAGTTCCAGAGCCTGGGAGCTGCCCTGGAGAAGGCTCTGTTCCCAAAACTGCGGAGGTTGGACTTGTGCAGTCTTCCCACTGACTGGAGAGCAGGCAACAAATCATCGTATCATTGTGCCTCGTTACGTGACGGTAATAAACTAAACGCAACTGTTTAGAATTCTTCACGGAGGCGTTGGGTTGAAAACTCCAGTCACGGCCTCCTCTCTAGAGAAGATGATCAGAGACACGAATTAAAAGTCACAAAGACTGCAGTGGTGGGAATGACGTGTGGAATTCACTGCCACTACCCTTCCACAGTGGCCAGTCAGCACACTGCTGCTCACTCTGTGTTCAAAAGCACTTTAGTACTGATGAACAACTTTGGAAATGTCCGCAGACAGATACTAAATGCTGGAGCAACTCAGCGGGACAGGCAGCATCTCTGGAGAGAAGGAATGGGTCGAGACCCTTCTTCAGACCTCTTCTTCTTTGGAAATGTCTGCCATTGTTTGATGGAGTAAGAAAGATGTGGCGATGCAGGGCCACAGTTTGGAGTCTCCGTGGCCTTAGGGGCGGCACGGTGGCGCAGCGGTAGAGTTGCTGCCTCACAGCCCCAGAGACCCGGGTTCGATCCCGACTACTGGTGCTGTCTGTACAGAATTTGTACATTAAAGACTTTAAGACTTTTGTCTTCCATCACAGTGAGGAGGTGCCTGGTGAACTCACTGTGGTGGGTGTTAAATTTGTGTTTATTGTGTGTTTTGTTATTTTATTACATGTATGACTGCAAGGCATGAAATTTCGTTCAGACCGAAAGGTCGGAATGACAATAAAGGCTACTTACTTACTTACTTCTCCCCGTGACCTGCGTGGGTTTTCTCCGGGAGCTCCGGTTTCCTCCCACACTCCGAAGACGTGCATGGTTTTAGGTTAATTGGCTTCTGTAAATTGAAAATTAATGTTAGTGTGTGCTGGATAGTGCGAACTCGATGGGCCAAAGGGCCTGATTCTGCGCTGTCATCTCTAAATGTCCAAAGTCTAAAGAGTTACCTCCTCAGGCTGCCATCCTCGTGTGACCATCGATCACGGGGAATTTTTTTAAATGTTCCGGCTTCATTTAACTTATTGCCTTTCTTCTGTTCGTTTATGTTTCTTTGCGTAAATCACACAAGCGCTGGAGGGGGTGGGATTGCTGTCGGCGGAACTTTGACGAATATGGGTGCTTTAGGATTGAGCCACAGATGGAGAAGGGAGATGGGGACGGTATAGATGATGGATTTGGATATTATGAAGACAACTGAGAAAAACAGGATGATTTCCTGACTGAAAGAAAACTAAATTACCGCCATACGGATGTTTTAAGATAATGAATGAATTCACGGGTTAATTAATTTTTTCTGTCAAATTTAGATGGCAGAGGAAAACCAAGTTTTTAAATGATCAAACCATCAAATCACAGAGGCCAAGGATTCCTGTTCTACCGCAGTTATTTACTGGCATCTATATACTGATGACTTAATTTGACAAACTCCTAACGGAGCCCATATATTGCTCCTACATGGCAGCCTAGAGGGGTATAAGCTTGGATGTAAATCAAGATTATGGAAACACAATTCAGGTTGAATCTAGATTTTGACAAATTAAATGTGAAGGACAAAATTGAAAATATTGGCATCAGCAGTGGGTCTGATATTTGAATTATGAAGTGCTGAGTTGCAGCCTTGTATAATAACTGTCCTATTCACTCACATATCTAGATTGGGAGGTGGTGATGTATAGTTTAGTTTAGTTTAGAGATACAGCGTGGAAACAGGCCCTTCGGCCCGACTTGTGTGGACTGACCAGCGATCCCAGCACATCAGCGCTATCCTACACACACTCGGGACAATTCATGTTTATACCAAGCCAATTAACCTACAAACCTGCATGTCTTTGTGGAGTGTGGGTGGATGGGACTAGTGTAGATGGGACATGTTGGCCAGTGTGGGCAAGTCGGGCCGAAGGGCCTGTTTCCACACTGTATTACTCCACGACTCTGTAAAGGGTAAGCAGCACAAAACAGCAGAGGGTGGTCTGAACGAATGCACTTTGTGTGGGTCCCATGGGTTTGAATCAAAGGCAGGGATGTACATAGCTGCACCTCACCGTGTGCCTGGAGCAGCTGTCCTTAACACCATGCCAACTAATGTTCAAAGGCTGGAAGTGGGGAACTAAACGAGAGGAAAACACGAGGACTGTGCCATCATTCCAGTAGCAAGGGAAGAGAATGGTTCAGACACACGCAGACAGCCAGCCCTCCTGGCCAGGACAACAATGTTTTGTGAATAGTTCATATCTGAGAAAATGGAGGCATTTTTCAATAGTGAAATGATCAGTCTCCAGAGGTAGACACAAAATGGTGTTTCCGCCCATGGATTTCCGCCCATGCAAGTCGGGCCGAAGGGTCTGATTCTGTGTTGTATGACTCTGTGATTGTAACTATATTAGACTCGTGACTGGTGTCTGAATCCTGAAACTCCATCTTCAACTGCCTTCACCTGAACAGCTGCAGAAGCTGAAGATGGTGACTCACTACTACTTTCCCAAGGGTGATCACGGATGAGCCGTACATACCACACTTACCAGTGTTACGTGGATCTCAAGAAAAGAATGAAAGTTTATTTTTTAAACTTGCTGCTATCCCTTGGTACTGCCCAGCTATTTCCACATCTCACGGAGCTCTCCCTCCCAGTTTTCTGTTTCAACAAAATGCCCCTCACTATGATTCTGCAAATGAGCGAAATCTAAAATGAAAGTAGAATTGCTATTTGGGCAAAGACTAAACATTTCCTTTAGATTTTGTACCCACTGCCAATCGCCTGTCGTTCTACACTGGCAGATCCCAAGGCTTGTGGAACATGTTCACGTGGCATTGTCTATTGGATTAGTTGACTGATTCTCATGTTGTCCAACGTCCCACATCATTGCGATGCTCACAGTTCACGTGGAATTAAGACATCCCATTACTGCCGGGGAAAAGGTTACGATGCTCGGAGCGCGGCCTGGTGTTGCATCTTCAACGCCACCTCGTCTACTTTTGGTCGATGATTCACGCTGTTCGTTAGCATTAGGCAAATCAGCAAGGACTCCAAGACAAGGAAAACAGTCTGAAGCCGCAGATAAGACAAGCAATTTGACAATGTTGCTGGGCTGCTGACAGAAGCCATTAGCGTAGATGTGACAGGTCACAGTCTGCCTTGCGGCTAAAAGACAGCAGTAATTATACAGTACGGAATGTGCAGCTACTTGTCAGAGGGATGCATTCATTAAAATATGGTAAATAAATCTAAATCTTAAAGGAAACACGGAGAGAAGTTGATGTGAATAGATTTATCAACAAAACACACATAGTCTGTATGTTATTTGTTTATTAAACCCGATGGGGATAAATTCTATTTCAATGTCAAACTAACCATAGGTCCCATGTGGGGGGAGAGTACATGGTGGCCATTTGACAATGGGGTCAAGTGATTCATAGCCTGCAGTCATTCCTTCCAGTGAAACTCTTCCAGTTTCTTAATTAGTTTAGCATAGTTTAGTTTAGTTTAGAGATACAGCCGACACAGGCCCTTCAGCCCACTGAGACCATGCCGACCAGCGATCCCCGCACACTAGCATTATCCTACACACTAGGGACAATTTACAATTTTACCGAAGCCAATTAACCTACAAACCTGCACGTCTTTGTAGTGTGGGAGGAAACCGGGGAGAGCGTACAAACTCCGTACAGAGGGCACCCGCAGTCGGGATCGAACCCGGGACTCTGGCGCTGTGAGACAGCAGCTCTACCCGCTGCGCCACCGTGCTGACGGATTTAGCACCATCAACGCTCAGGGCGCTCAGGGTTGTTCACATTTATCGAAAAATAAAATGAAATAAAAATATTAAAAATGTCTGTGAATGAAAACATGTGGAATAGGCGACCTTTCATGTCCAGACAAAGGCTGAGTTTCTCCAGCATTTTTGTCTACCGTCGATTTTTCCAGCATCTGCAGTTCTTTCTCAAGTATTTAACCTGCATGTAGTTGTGCAATGAAGGATACTTGTGGTCAGATGCAGGCTGCTCACTATTAACACACAGGCGGAGATCCAGAGGCAGTTGGCATTTTATTTCCGGGATAATCATTCTTGTTCATTGTGGTTCCGACAAATGGACCACAATCTTGGACCAATCTTCACTTGTTTCACTTCCACCGCAGGCCAGGGAGAATCTCGGGGCTTTAAAGGCTGCTTTATTTGACCATCGTTCCCAGAACACCTTGGCATCTTATAAGCAGATTAAAACCTCGTTGTACCATAAACGCAGGTTGTTGTTGTAACGAGGAAGGTGGTGAATCTGCAGCACTGGGCGAGGAGGGGAACAGCATGAAGTGACTGCCTTTCAGTTTGACACTTCCAACGCTTTGAAGGGTGATGTTTGAAGTGCGACCAACACTCTCAAACACAAATATAAATCCCTTTTGGACTTGTAAAGACATTGATTAATTCACTCTTTTTTTGACTGAATTTCTGGAATAAAAAATAAAGTCTAAAGTGTGGAGGTTTAATCATTGTTCTGCTACCTTCTCCACACAGCAATGTTCATTTCTGCTCGTTTAGTTTCACCCTGTGTATGCCACAGTTTAACAATACAATAGACCTTTATTTATCCCAGGAGCCAACAGTCATAAAACAGAAAAACACAAATGCATGAAACATGAAACTCAAGTGACGAGTGGAGTGTCCAGGATTGGGGGGGGGGGGGGGGGGAAGGGAGTTAGTCTACCCCACTACGCCAGGAACCATTGAACCATTAGACCCCAAATCCCTCTTTCTTTCGTTTTCACACCTTACACTTCCTTATCTCTGTGTCTCCCTCTTCCCTGACTCTCAGTCTCGACCTGAAACCTCACCCATTCCTTCTCTCCAGAGTTGCTGCCTGTCCCGCTGAGTTACTCCAGCATTTTGTGTCTACCTTCCTTCCTATCCCTGCTAGATTAAAAAATCAATATTTCCCAATATTTCCCTAGTCCACACATTACTCCCTTCCACCCCCAATTAGTCGGTGATTCCAGCTGAGAACTGTAGAATATTAAAGAGATTGCAGATACTCTGGTGCTGGCTTGCAAAGGGGAATGGAGTATAGAGAGGGAGAAAGCCTAAAGAATAATCTAAAGAGTCTTGAAATAATTTGTTTAATTATATTTATGGCTCTTTAATAATGTACGGCTTGGCTGTTTCAGTTTTGTAGTGTGTGAGGTAGATATGCAATCATGTTCATAAGGGATAGGAGTAGAATTAGGCCATTCGGCACATCAAGTCTACTCCGCCATTCAATCATGGCTGATCTATCTCTTCCTCCTAACCCCATTCTTCTGCCTTCTCCCCATTACCTCTGACACCCGTACTAATCAAGAATCTATCCATCTCTGCCTTAAAAATACCCATTGGCTTGGCCTCCACAAATGGCAAACAATTCCACAGATTCACCGCCCTCTGATGAAAAAAATTCCTCCTCATCTCTATCCTGAGGCTGTGCCCTCTGGTCCTAGATTCTCCCACTAGTGGAAACATCCTCTCCATATTCACATCCAGAAACGTTACAAATGACAATAATAAACTAAACTAAACTTAATGGCCACACGGTGGCACAGCGGGTAGAGTTGCTGCCTCACAGCACCAGAGACCCGGGTTCGATTCTGACTACGGGCGCTGTCCGTACGGAGTTTGCACGTTCTCCCCGTGACCTGCGTGGGATTTCTCCGAGATCTTTGGTTTCCTCCCGCACTCCAAAGGACGTACAGGTTTGTAGGTTAATTGGCTTGGTGTAAGTGTGAATTATCCCTAGTGTGTGTGTGTGTGTGTGTAGGATAGTGTTAGTGTACGGGGGTCGCTGGTCGGCCCAGACGCGATGGGCCAAAGGGCCTGTTTCAGCGCTGTATCTCTGAACTACAAAGGTGAGAAGTGCAGAGATGCTGTCTGTCATTTGTTGCAAGTGTTCTCACACCTCAGGCAAGGCGTGGATAAATGTGCCTGATCCTTGCTGTCGCTATCTTCACCACGTTACTGCTGCTCTTCCCACTGGCTCTGCGGCACACCGTTCACAGATCAGACTCTAACACTGCCAGAACACAGCCTCCTGGCAGCAAATCACAAACGCACCACAGTATCTCTGACTCATAGCTAAAATACTTCCCACCAACAAACCTTTTTTTCTTATCCCATTCGCTAATAATGTTTGACCACCTGACTGATTCGTTGGGTGACTACAGGTGCTGTCTGGACAGAGTTTATACGTTCTCTCCGTGACCGCGTGGGTTTTCTCCAGGTGCTCTGGTTTCCCCCCACGCTCCAAAGATGCTAATTGGCTTGTGTAAATTGCCCCCAGTTTGTAGGATAGAAATAAAGTATGGGTGACCATGGGTTGGCACGAACTCAGTGGGCCGAAGGGCCTGTTTAGTGTATAAGATCGTGAGAGGAATAGATAGGTAAATGCAGAGTTCCCTCACAGAGTATGGGAATCAAGAACCAGAGAACATAGGTTTAAGGTGAGGGGGTATATGGAACGAGCTGCCAGTGGAGGTAATTGAGGCTGGTACCATCACAATATTGTAGACAATAGATAATAGATGCAGGAGGAGGCCATTCAGCCCTTCGAGCCAGCACCCCCATTCAATGTGATCATGGCTGATCATCCACAATCAGTACCCCGTTCCTGCATTCTCCCCATATCCCCTGACTCCGCTATTTTTAAGAGCCCTATCTAGCTCTCTCTTGAAAGCATCCAGAGAACCTGCCTCCACCGCCCTCTGAGGCAGAGAATTCCACAGACTCACCACTCTCTGTGTGAAAAAGTGTTTCCTCGTCTCCGTTCTAAATGGCTTACTCCTTACTCTTATTTGAACAGGTACATGGATAGGACAAGTTTGGAGGGATATGGACCAAACGCAGGCAGATGGGACTAGTGTAGATGGGGCATGTTGGCCGGTGTGGGCAAGTTGGGCCGAAGGGCCTGTTTCCGTGCTGTATCACTCTGTGACTCTATGAGGGTGTGCAGGACCTCAGAAACTAGATGGACTTGAACCCAGGAATTCAGATTCAAGATGTAATGCCCTGTGTAGAATGTTGCCAGGAGATATCATGTCCAGCCCCAGGATAATAGATTCTGGCAGAGACCTGGATGATAATGACTATCTCACCATCACGTGGCTGGGTAGAGTGGTGACAATTGCAGGCACAGCCACACGATCCAAGTCATGATCACCCATATATTATTTATCTGCTACAAACCAGGGTCAACTTACACAGGTCATGTAGTCTATCCACTGATTGCTGCAACACTGGTGGCCTGTTTTATTCCTTTGCTACGTCTTACAAGTTACACTTGACATGTGACAAAAAAATCAGGTTTTCTGTAATCATTTCATTCCTAATTTTCATTCTGATTGCATTGCCTGCCGTGAAAATAAGCTGCGGTTTCGTGATCACTCACAAATATCGAGCTCACTGCTAGATTGACATAGAGTTTATAGAAACATAGAAACATAGGTGCAGGAGGAGGCCATTCAGCCGTTCAAGCCAGCACCGCCATTCAATATGATCATGGCTGATCATCTAAAATCAGTACCCCGTTCCTGCTTTCTCCTCATATCCCTTGATTCCGTTAGCCCTAAGAGCTAAATCTAACTCTCTCTCGAAAACATCCAGTGAATTGGCCTCCACTGCCTTCCTGTAGCAGAGAATTCCACAGATTCACAACTCTCTGGGTGAAAAAAATTTCCTCATCTCAGTCCTAAATGTCCGACCCCTTATTCTTAAACTGTGTGACCCCTGGTTCTGAACTCCCCCAACACGAGGAAGATTTTGTTTAAGAAGGAACTGCAGATGCTGGAAAATCGAAGGTAGACAAAAATGCTGGAGAAACTAACATCTATGGAGCGAAGGAAATATTTCTATATAGATGCTGCTGCACCCGCTGAGTTTCTCCAGCATTTTTGTCTACGGGGAACATTTGTCCTGCATCGAGCCTGTCCGATGCTTTAAGAATGTTATCGCTTCACACAGACAGTGACTGAAGTGGGGGTCTGGTTTTCCCAGGGACCACCATCAGTGGGTGGGCTTCTGTGTTTGTGTGAAAGGACACACACACAGTGTTTTACTCACTGCAGGGCAGCACATTCCCTTCTCGCCGAGCTCCAAAGACCCTTCAATAACCTCATTGATGACCTTGAATGGTAGCCAGATGTAGACTTAGCAAAGAGCATTGACTGTGACTGCAACTAGTGTGAAGTAGGGCTGGGGTGCGGGTGGGAAAGTGCTGTGGGCAGATTCAAACCTACAGCATCAGCAACATGATTACACATCTCAGTACCTTATCAAAGGTTCCAGCACACTTCACATTTTATGGTCTTTTACAGTAGATAGTCAGACAAAGGTAGTTTTTGTTCTAACTGGGTGCTTTGAACTTCTAACTGATAATAAGTCATTTTAATAGCAGTGATCAAATCATGGGATTTATTAATGAGGTTTCTCCACTGTTGGGAGTGAAGATATATTTTATCCACGACTTCTGTCCCGGCAACTCAATATCACGTTTGTCAATGAATCAAATAGCTCCCAGTTTGTTAACTCTTAAATACTGAACAAGTCTCCGAGCTGCCCAATGTACAGTCATTCTAACACTTGGTTGGAAACTAGCCATGGATGTTTTAATTCAAGAGATTCCACAAGCAGAATTGCCCTCAGCATTAAAAATATATTCATTTAGTTTAGTGTATTATTGTCCCGTGTACAGAGGTACAGTGAAAAGCTTTTTTGTTGTGTGCTATCCAGTCAGCCGAAAGACTGTATATGGTTACATTCAAGTTGTCCACAGTGTACAGATACAGGATAGAGAGAATAATGTTTAGTGCAAGATTAAGTCCTGTTATTATCTCGTGACCCAGCAGACCACAGGTTGAAAGAGTATATTCACGGCCTGGTGGTTGCCTGAGACACCTTCTATTTTGCCACTGTCATACTGGCCCACTGGCTCACTGGCCCACTGGCACTGTGGTACTGTAGTACTGTGGCTCACTGGCCCACTGGCTCACTGGCACTGTGGCCCACTGGCTCACTGGCACTGTGGTACTGTGGTACTGTGGTACTGTGGTACTGTGGCCCACTGGCTCACTGGCACTGTAGTACTGTGGCCCACTGGCTCACTGGCACTGTGGTACTGTGGTACTGTGGTACTGTGGTACTGTGGCTCACTGGCCCACTGGCACTGTGGTACTGTGGTACTGTGGTACTGTGGTACTGTGGCTCACTGGCCCACTGGCTCACTGACACTGCGGCCCACTGGTACTGTGGTACTGTGGTACTGTGGTACTGTGGCTCACTGGCTCTGTAGTACTGTGGCTCACTGGCCCACTGGCTCACTGGCACTGTGGCCCACTGGCTCACTGGCACTGTGGTACTGTGACCCACTGGCCCACTCCCTGATCTATTGGGCTTCACAGACCAGGAAAGACAAAGAATCATACAGCAACATCTGAGCCAATTCACTTCCACAAAGCGGTCACGGTGGCGCGTACAGCGGTGGAGTTGCTGCCTTACAACGAATGCAGCGCCGGAGACCCGGGTTCGATCCCGACCACAGGTGCTGTCTGTACGGAGTTTGCACGTTCTCCCCGTGACCTGCGTGGGTTTTCTCCGAGATCTTCAGTTTTCTCCCACACTCCAAAGACGTGCAGGTTTGTAGATTAATTGGCTTCTGTAAGTTGTCCCTAGTGTGTAGGATGGAACTAGTGTACAGGGTGATCGCTGGGTGGGCATGGAGTCAGTGGGCCGAAGGGCCTGTTTCCACGCTGCATCTCTAAAACTAAACTAAACTGTGTCCTCAGGGTCATAGACAGTGGACTAGATATCCTGTAGACCTGATAACGTTATGGATGAGGATTTCAGCAGCTAATCCACTTCAGTAAAATACCAGAGCATGTAAATCATGCTTTAACAGTTAAATTGTTGACCACTGACAAGACATTGTCTTCCAAACTGTATGATGTTGATACCCATTTCAGCCAAACTCCTAAATGGTCTCAGCCGTCCTGTCTTCCAGTTTGATCTGCAGTTAGCGTTGACCTCATTATCTGCCACTGTGTTCACTGCAGCTGCTTTCTGGCCTTATTTTCTACGTTAAGTATAAGCAAACAATCCTGCCAAGGCAAATAGAGAACTTGAGTCCATTATGAAGTACTAATGCCCTTTGGCAAGCTGGTCAGTGCTCTTGTGTTCAATCATGGTCTACTCAACTGGAGAGGGAGGTAGGCAGCCAGGGAAAGGTCCAGAGACAGGTCACTTACTTGTTGTAAGGGAACAAAGTATTTTATAATAGCACAATTATGTTTGAGCTGATTTAGTTGAGAAATTGGAAATTAAATGGCCATAGACCACATGGTCCAGGTCAGTGGATATCTTTAAGATGGAGATTGACAAATTCTTGTTTAGTCCGGGGTTATGGGGAGAAGGCAGGAGAATGGGGCTTGGAGGGAGAGATAGATCAGCCATGATTGAATGGTGGAGTAGACTTGACGGGCCGAATGGTCTAATTCTCCTCCTATGATTTATGAACATGAAGTATGTGGACGGATGGGGAAAAACTAGAGATTTCTATAAATAAAGATTAAAAAGATCAGATGGTGAAAATCTGTTGTAAAGTCATAAGGAATTGAAATAGAATTAGATCATTCGGCCCATCAAGTCTACTCCACCATTCAATCATGGCTGATCTATCTCTCCCCCTAACCCCATTCTCCTGCCTTCTCCCCATAACCTCTGACACCCGCACTAATCAAGAATCTATCTATTTCTGACTTAAAAATATCCACTGACTTGGCCCCCACAGCCGTCTGTGGCAGAATTATATAGATTCGCCACCCTCTGACTGAAGAAAATTCTCCTCATCTCCTTCCTAAAAGAACATCCTCTAATTCTGAGGCTGTGACCTCTGGTCTTTGACTCTCCCACTAGTGGACACACCCTCTCCACATCCACTCTATCCAAGCCTTTCACTATTCTGTACGTTTCAATGAGGTCCCCCCTCATTCTTCTAAACTCCAGCGAGTACTGACCCAGTGCCGACAAACGCTCATCATATTTTAACCCACTCATTCCTGGGATCGTTCTTGTAAACCTCCTCTGGACCCTCTCCAGAGCCAGCACATCCTTCCTCAGATATGGGGCCCGAGATTGCTCACAATCTGAAGTAAAATCTGAAACTGTTGTAGACTGAGCGGGTCAGGCAGCATCTGCAGAAAGTCAACATTCTAGAAGCTTTAGCGATCAAAGACCTGAAATGTTAACTCTGTTTCCAGCATTTTCAGATTTTGCTGTAAATTATTTTGGAATCAAACTAAGTTTAGTTGACAGGTGGTGATGTTTCACAAGACGGGTTGCCAACGTTTGGACTGAGTGACTGTGGTGACTGTAATTTAGCTGTCGTTGCCGAGAGTATCTCTAAACTCCGCTACACTGTACCCTCAGGGTCACAGAGGTTGGACTAAATATATTGGAGACCTGACAACATGTGAATGAAGATTTCAGGAGCATTCATTCTGCCGAAGATAGACACAAAATTCTGCAGTAAATGGCTTCCGCCCACACTCCAAAGACGTACAGGTTTGTAGGCTAATTGGAGATAGACACAAAATGCTGGAGTAACTCAGCGGGACAGGCAGCATCTCTGGAGAGAAGGAATGGGTGACGTTTCGGGTCGAGACCCTTGTTCAGGACCGCTCTCTAGTTGGTGGTAGGATGGTCCAGTCCCCTGATAATAGCTGGGAAGTCCTTCAGCAATGTTGAGCGTTGTATTAGCAATGTCACCCGTTCCTTCTCTCCAGAGATGCTGCCTGACCCACTGAGTTTCTCCAGCGTTACTGTGTATCCGGTTTAAACCACCACCTATAGCTTCTTCCGACACAACTCGGGAGAATATATGGGTGATCCCTGGAACACAGCTTCGGAAGGGTTAAAAATAATTGTGCAATTGTTTCCACATTTATCTACCACACCGACAGTACTGAGCGACACTTCTTACAACTAATTTATGCAGACTCTTTGGCATTCGGGCTGTTCCATTACAGAATCATTTATCACTGAAATTACTCTGGAGTACTCTCCTGACATTTCCACTTCTGATTGCTGTCCCTAAAGAGAGAATCACTGCTTGAAACATTTGCCAATGCCTTTCTTTCATTTAGGGGGGAAATGGACAATTTCGTTGAAGAATCTCTTTGTTGGACAAAGCTGTTTCTGCACAGAAATTGGGTTCCCGCAAAAACAGCAGAAATAAATGCCCTCAGCAACATTCCCCCGGGACTTTGGACTGGAACTTGCCGGATTGTCCCTGTCTGGCGATGTCACCAACACAAAACGGACATCCATCGAGGACATGTGATGGAATATTGTTTTGGTCGGCTATGTGGCCGGTGATTAACTCCTGCCCCGGCCCCAGTCATGACCTCCTTACAAACCACCTGCCAGTTTAGTTTAGTTTAGTTTAGATTAGAGATACAGTGCGGAAACAGGCCCTTCAGCCCACCAGGTCCGCACTGACCAGCGATCCCCGCACATTAAAGGGCCTGTCCCACTTTCACGACCTGAAAGCCTGTGTGTCTTTGGAGTGTGGGAGGAAACCGAAGATCTCAGAGAAAACCCACGGGGAGAACGTACAAACACCGCACAGACAGCACCCGTAGTCAGGATCTAACCCGGGTCTCCGGCGCTGTATTCGCTGTAAGGCAGCAACTCTACCGCTGCGCCACTGTGCTGCCCGTATGAGAGATAGGAACTTAAAGCAAACATCGTTAGAAAAGAGATACGTGGCAAGTGGGAGGACTGAAGGTTGACAGGCCACCAGGACGTGATTGAAAGGAGATCAGACGGAGGGCAGGGGTTTAGGTTGACCATTGGTCTGGATCCCAGGGTGCAAACTATAATGGCTGCAGAGTTGACCGATACACTGATTGTGACCACATTCTGGAGAAGTACCAGTGATTTGGAAAGCAATGAATGTAGTGCTGCTGTCCACATAAAGCGCACTGAGAGAAAGCAAGAGTGAGCTAGACTAAATAAAATGACATTCTATCTCTGTACCGCCCACCATCAAGATCCTTCTTCGGACTGAGTCACTCCTGCATTTTGAGTCTATCTTCAATAAATGTGTGTGTGTCATGAATGACAGTTAAGTGTAAAGTTATGTAGGGTTATGTGTAGGCCAGTGAAATTGCACATGTGTCTGGAAAGCCAGAGAAGGGATATAGATAGGTCCAGTGAATGGGCACAAATTGTGTGGGTGAAGTAAATGTGTTCGCCACTTTGGAAGGAAGAACCTAGAAGATTGTTTAAATGTGGAGAGAGAGCAGAGAACATTGATCCACTGAGTGATGTGGTTATCCTAATACCTGAACTGAGTTAGTACAACAGACAATGTGCACAATATCATGAGAGGAATAGACTGGGTAGACGCACAGAGTCTCTTGCCCAGAGTAGGGGAATCGAGAAACAGAGGACATAGGTTTAAGGTGAAGGGGAAATATTTCATAGGAACCCCAGGGGTAACTTTTTCTCACAAAGGGTGGTGGGTGTGTGGAACGAGCTGCCAGAGGAGGTAGTTGAGGCTGGGACTATCCCAACGTTTAAGAAACAGTTACTCAGGTACATGGATAGTACAGGTTTGGAAGGATATGGACCAAATGCTGGCAAGTGGGATTAGTGTAGGTGGGACATGTTGGCCGGTGTGGGCAAGTTGTTTCTACGCTGCAAGACTCTACAACACAAAATTATTAAATCAAATATCATGTTAGTCTTTACAGAAACAAGATGGAGTGCGAAACAAAGAGGTTTACAGGGTAGTCACAGAATGCTGGAGTAACTCAGTGGGACAGGCAGCATCTCTGGAGAGAAGGGATGGGTGACGTTTCAGGTCGAGACCCTTCTTCAGACTGATGGGGCTCATCTGAAGAATTCTGTCTGAGTTCAGTCTGAAAAATGTCTAATCCCGATACGTCACCCATTCCTTCTCTCTAGAGATGCTGCCTGTCCCGCTGAGTTACTCCAGCATACTGCGTCTATCTTCGGTGTAAACCAGCATCTGCAGTTCCTTCCTGCACATGATTGATTGGAGGTCTTTAAAAGGGAAAATGCC
Source organism: Amblyraja radiata (assembly GCF_010909765.2). Classification (NCBI taxonomy): domain Eukaryota; kingdom Metazoa; phylum Chordata; class Chondrichthyes; order Rajiformes; family Rajidae; genus Amblyraja; species Amblyraja radiata. The sequence goes on along the minus strand of NC_045984.1, from coordinate 33,458,730 downwards.
TAATAGGACAGTTGCAATCATAAATAGGTAATAACTCATACATCACCCCCTGTAGCAGTAAACAATAGTTTAATGTGTTGGCATTGTTGAAATGCTCGTTTATGATGCAGTTCAAAGGAAAACTGTTAGGTGGAATTTGCATTTATATGTAGTGTTCCATCATGTTCAGGACATCCCAGAGAGCACCCAATTAATTACTTTGAAGTGCAGATACATTTTCATTTAGTTTAGTTTAGATATACAGTGCGGAAACAGGCCCTTCGGCCCACCGAGTCCGTGCCGACCAGCGATCCCCGCACACTAACACTATCCTTCACACACAATGGACAATTTACATTTACACCAAGCCACTTGAGCTGCAAACCTGCACGTCTTTGGAATGTGGGAGGAAACAGAAGATCTCGGTGAAAACCCACGCAGGTCGCGGGGGGAACGTACAAACTCCGTACAGACAGCACCCGTAGTCAGGATCGAACCCGGGTCTCGGGCGCTGTGAGGCGGCAACTCTACCGCTGCGCCTCCATGTTGTTACAGAAGCACACGCATGGATACAAAGGCAGTGAATTGGCATTGCCCAGGGTAATGCCATCACACTGGTGTGGATAGTACATTTGGGACGACAGATGGCACAATGGGCTAAGTGTTCGGCTGGCGACCGGAAGGTAGCCGGTTCGAATCCCGCTTGGAGTGCATACTGTCGTTGTGTCCTTGGGCAAGACACTTCACCCACCTTTGCCTGTGTGTGAATGTGTGTGAGTGACTGGTGGTGGTCGGAGGGGCCGTAGGCGCAGATTGGCAGCCACGCTTCCGTCAGTCTGCCCCAGGGCAGCTGTGGCTACAGAAGTAGCTTACCACCACCGAGTGTGACTGAGGAGTGAATGAATAATGCGATGTAAAGCGCCTTGAGTATTAGAAAGGCGCTATATAAATCCCATCCATTATTATTATTATTATTATTGTCTTCAAACTCCTGATGCATGTTGCCCGATAATGACACAATGTTGACCTTGGCTCCGTGGACAGCATTGGTGCCCCTGCGGCAAATGCTTTGTGTGATGCAGTGCAGGCTGACTCTCCAATGCAGCTGTGAATGGGTATGAGTGAGGCTTTGTTGGGAAGCTGCATGTGGACAGGCAGAGCGGGCAGGGAGAGAGAGGACATGTTGATGGTGGCCGGCATCAGTGGTCCGACCATGAGCAAATTCGGGCCCCATATCTGAGGAAGGATGTGCTGGCTCTGGAGGGTCCAGACAAGGTTTACAAGAATGATCCCAGGAATGAGTAGGTTAGCATATGATGAGCGTTTGTCGGCACTGGGTCTGTACTCGCTGGAGTTTAGAAGGTTGAGGGGGACCTCATTAAAAACTTATAGAATAGTGAAATGAAAAGATAGAGTGGATGTGGATGTGGAGAGGATGTTTCCACTGGTGAGAGAGTCTAGGATCAGAGGTCACAGCCTCAGAATTAAAGAATGTTCTTTTGGAAAGGAAGTGAGGAGGAACTTCTTTAGTCAGAGGGCAGTTAATTTGTGGAACTCATTGCCACAGAGGGCTGTGGAAACCAAGTCAATGGATATTTTTTCTTGATTAGAATGGGTGCCAAGGGTTATGGGGAGAAGGCAGGAAAATGGGATTAGGAGACAGAGATCGGCCATGAGTGAATGATAGAGTAGACTCGATGGGCCAAATGGCCTAATTCTACTCCTGTAACTTGTGTGAAGTATGTGAACATCAGCATGCACACTCCACAGAGGGAGTTATCTGTAGATGTACAAAGATGCACAGCTGGAACGGGGTACTGATTGTGGATGATCAGCCATGATCATATTGAATGGCGGTGCTGGCCTGAAGGGCTGAATGGCCTACTCCTGCACCTATTGTCTATGTTTTCTATGTTTCTAAGAGCAGTTGAAATGTCCAGCTTAAACCTGGTACAGCATCAGCAATTCAAATCAGGTCCAATGTGGGAAATGGCGGTGTGGGAATTTGGCAAGTCTAGGCAATCTTGTTTTTCCTAATTACCTGAGTTCATTAAATGTGTCAGTTTTTTACTGTGCTGACATTTTTTAATTTTTAAAAATTTTTATTAAAAAAATACTGATATATTTTTTCCATATTTCTGAAGACCGTGTGTCAGGGGCTCACAAGGTGGCGCCGCGGTAGAGCTGCTGCCTCACAGCGCTAGAGACCCGGGTTCGATCCCGACTACGGGCGCTGTCTGTACGGAGTTTGTACGTTCTCCCCGTGACCTGCGTGGGTTTTCTCCCGCACTCCAAAGACGTACAGGTTTGTAGGTGAATTGGCTTGGTGTGAATGTAAATTGTCCCTAGTGTGTGTAGGATAGTGATAGTGTGCGGGGATCGCTGGTCAGTGCAGACTTGGGGGGCCGAAGGGTCTGTTTCACCGCTGTATCTCTAAACTAAACTAAAGTCCTTTGGTCCAATGGTTCTACTGGGAAATGTCCTGAACACTGCTGATAATATTCTCTCCACAAACTCATTCATGTGTTCTATATCTCTCTACATCACCAACTATATCTCTCTACATCACCATCTATATCTCTCTACATCACCAACTATATCTCTCTACATCACCATCTATATCTCTCTACATCACCATCTATATCTCTCTACATCACCATCTATATCTCTCCTTTCCCTTTCCCCTGACTCTCAGTCTCGAACCGAAACGTCACCTAGTTATAGAGTCATAGAGTGATACAGTGTGGAAACAGGCCCTTCAGCCCAACTTGCCCACACCAGCCAACATGACCCAGCTACACTAGTCCCACCTGCCTGCGTTTGTACAATATCCCTCCAAACCTATCCTATCCATGTACCTGTCTAACTGTTTCTTAAACATTGGGATAGTCCCAGCCTCAACTAGCTCTTCCGGCAGCTTGTTCCATACACCCACCACCCTTTGTGTGATTCCTCAGATTTCTATTCAATCTTTTCCCCTATTGGTTTTCTCCAGAGATGCTGCCTGACCCGCTGAGTTACTCCAGCTTTGGTTAATTAATGAACCTGGTGGTTTTTACAACGTGCGGTGGGTTAGAGGGGCTTTAAACTCTGTTTGCTCTGCATGTACGGGTGTCAGAGGTTACGGGGAGAAGGCAGGAGAAGGGGACTCGGAGGGAGACATAGATCATCCATGATTGAATGGCAGACTATTGATGGGCCAAATGGCCTAATCCTACTCCTATTCCTTATGACCTTGGCGGAGTTAACTGGTAAACAAGCTGCTACCAGTGAGAGGGTGGGACTAGTAGTTATCAAGGTGTAGGACTATTTACAGAGCCTTGAGATCACTGACAAGATATAATAAGCAATAACATGAATCATTTTACCCAGTATAATTGCAGCATATTTCACAATGTTTAAATTATATTATTTTGGTGAATATGATATGTGACTAATGTGATGAGATATTTTGAAAGTCAAGTTCACATCTGTTGCTAAAGCACAGTTTTCCTCGGCATCATCACATGATGGGTTTTATAATCCCTTCTGCAATCATCCTTGGCCACCAATGCAAGAGAGAGTTAGGTAGAGCTCTTAGGGCTAACGGAATCAAGAGGCATAGAGACTCTATATCTGTATGTCTCTCTGTCTCTAGAACTCTGTCTCTATGTCTATGTGTCTCTATGTGTCTCTGTCTCTCTATGTGTCTCTGCCTCTATGTCTCTCTAGGACTTTGTGTCTGTGTCTCTATGTGTCTCTGCCTCTATGTCTCTCTAGGACTTTGTGTCTGTGTCTCTATGTGTCTCTGCCTCTATGTCTCTCTAGGACTTTGTGTCTGTGTCTCTATGTGTCTCTGCCTCTATGTCTCTCTAGGACTCTGTGTCTCTATGAGTCTCTGTCCATAACTATCTATGAGGAAGTAAACAGAGAGGGCTTTATCTGCACCAGTTGGGTCATAAAGATTTGATGGTTTGTGTACACATTAGTCTGCAATGTGGGATGATTACTTGACAGTATCTAGGGCCTAGTAACTTGCCTGGCTGTGTTACATTTATTTTGGCAGACTCAATTAATTAAAGATGCAGCATCTTATATTCTCAGGAGAATATCATTCAAATGTTCCAATCTAAAAACTAAACAGAGTAGAGGAGGGGATATTGAAAATATATCAATCAATGAACTTCTGCATCAAAGTCTGCCTGATATATATAGTACCAGGCAATTTATTCTGTTTGGGCCGAATGCTTTGGATATTTAACTAAAACAAATGTTTTAATTGATCAAGTATGCCAGTTGCTAGGTTACTGGGGAAGGTATTTTTACAGCAATATGTTCAATGCTCTTGCTACCTTGAGCTCAGCCATGAAGATTCAAGAATAAACAGAGCTAATGAGTTTTCTCCAAATGCTAGCGTCACAGTGGGACATCCTTTGATCAGAGACCGGTGGAATTTCCACCACACTTCATCCTACATGACCAAGGACTCAGAATTATTCGAGAGTCTGGCTGGGCCTTTGGTCTTCGTGCAGCTTAGAACATTTGTGCTTGAAATCACCCAGGGATGGGATTCTCCTTCCCAGCCGTGCCTGTGCACCCTGCTCTCTGTGAATGGGGCAGGCAATGTGTAGGAAGGAACTGCAGATGCCGGTTTAAACCGAAGACGGACACAAAGTGCTGGAGTAACTCAGCGGGACAGGCAGCATCTCTGGAGAGAAGGAATGGGTGACCCTTCTTCAGACTGGCTTTGCCACCTGTGGAAATGGTGCTACAGCCCCAGAGACCCGGGTTCGATCCTGACTACGGGTGCTGTCTGTACGTTCTCCCCGTGACCCGCGTGGGTTTTCTCCGGGTGCTCCAGATTCCTCCCACACTCCAAAGACGTGCAGGTTTGTAGGTTAATTGGCTTGGTATAATTGTAAATTGTCCCTAGTGTGTGTAGGATAGTGTTAGTGTGCGGGGTGATCGCTGGTCGGTGCGGACTCGATGGGCTGAAGGGCCTGTTTCCGCGCTGTATCTCTAAACTAAACTAAACTATTTTGGCTGCAATTTTTTTTGGAAATAAACATTGAAAATTTGACATCAAATTTGAATGAAAGATGCACAAGAACACATCACTATTTGCTTTTCATGCCTCACTTTTATAAGAAATGTTTATTTACTAGAACAGGCACTGTATTTTTAAGTTGCGGTCATCAAATGGCACTTACTCACTATCAAGCAAGACACTCTATATATTTTTGAATGAAGTGAGAAAAATTGACACTCAATGAAGAATTTGTACAGTGTTTGGATTCATTGCGACTGCTCTCTGAATATTTAGTTAGTCAGTCATCTACTAATATTGAGATTGAGATTGCCTCTAATTCCAGATAGCCTGATATAAACTAGCTATCTTTCCTGCAAAATCTAATTAAACGTCTTATGAAAATCTATTTGTACGGCACCCATTGATCCTCCATTATCCAGCACCTCCGTGATTCTGTCATAGAAACTCTATTAGGGTTGGTTAGACATGAAGTGCTTTTTACAAAACCGTGTTGACTTTCTCTAATAAGCCGACACATCACACAGCTCACTCACTACATCCCTGATCATAGATTCTAGTCATATTCCTACCACCAACATGAAATTCACAGCCTGCATTTATTTAATTTTTGTGTCTATTAACTTTCTCTCGCAATTTTCTTGGAAGATTAGAACTAATTCAGCACCATTTATTTAGAAAGCTTCTGGGAGAGTTTTCGATTACAAGAGGCGATGAATCTTAACAAAGAACATCCACAAGCAGAGACCTGTGACCTGTGTCCTGTGAACTGTGGCCTGTGAACTGTGGCCTGTGAACTGTGACCTGTGTAATGTGACCTGTGCCCTGTGACCTGTGTCCTGTGTCCTGTGCCCTGTGACCTGTGACCTGTGTCCTGTGACCTGTGATCTGTGACCTGTGACCTGTGTCCTGTGACCTGTGATCTCTGACCTGTGTCATGTGCTGGTCACCACTTTTATTTTAGTTTAGTTTATGGAGTCAGAGGGCGGATACAGGCCCTTCGGCCCACCGAGTCCATGCCGACCAGCGATCCCCGCACACTAACATAATCCTGCACACACTGGGGACAATTTACATTTACACCAAGTCAATTAATCTGCAAATCTGTACGTCTTTGGAGTGTTGGAGGAAACCGGAGCACCCGGAGAAAACCCACGCAGGTCACGGGGAGAACGTGCAAACTCCGTGCAGACAGCACCCGTAGTGAGGATCGAACCTGGGTCTCTGGCGCTGAGAGACAGCGACTCTAACTCTGCGCCACCGTGCCACTCTGAATGTTGCCACAACTTGGCAGGGATGCATGGCCTTTCAGCAGGTTCGTGTTCCAGGAGCAGAATTAGGCCATTCGGCCCATCAAGTCTACTCCGCCATTCAATCATGGCTGATCTATCTCTCCCTCCTAACCCCATTCTCCTGCCTTCTCCCCATAACCCCTGTCACCCGGACTAATCATGAATCTATCTATCTCTGCCTTAAGGTAAGGTTGTAGGGGATTTTTAATGGATGAGGGGATGAAGGGACCCTCAATAATGTTGATAGATTGGAGAGAGGGGGTTGTTTTACTTGGAACAAAGGTTGTGTAGGGATTGGTTAGGGGTTTCTAAATTCAGGAATGTGTGTACACAGAGCAGACAGATATTGTTCTCATGGCTTAGTTTAGTTTTGGTTTATTGCCACGTGTACTGAGGTACAGTGAAACATTTTTCTGTTGCTTGCTAACGAGTCAGCAATGCATCTGTGGGGAGATCAAGAACTAGGGGACTTAAGGTCATCAGATCATAAGGTCAAAAGTTAAAGGAGTCGAATTAGGCCATTCGGCCCATCCAGTCTACTACGCCATTCAATCATGGCTGATCTATCTCTCCCTCCTAACCCCATTCTCCTGCCTTCTCCCCATAACCTCTGACACCCGTACTAATCAAGAATCTATCTATCTCTGTCTTAAAAATATCCACTGACTTGGCCTCCACAGCCGTCTGTGGCAAAGAATTCCACAGATTCACCACCCTCTGACGAAATAAATTTCTCCTAATCTACTTCCTAAAAGAACGTCCTTTAATTCTGAGGCTGTGACCTCTAGTCCTAGACTCTCCCACTAGTGGAAACATTCTCTCCACATCCGCTCTATCCAGGCCTTTCAGCAAAGTTGAGAAGACATAAGATTCACAGGTAATGTATGGATTATATTTACATGGGCAGTTATTAATGGCTGAAATTCGCCAGCTTTAGCTCCTAATATTCAGGCACATGAGTTTGAACATCCTTGTCCCCTTTGTGAATAAGTAGTAGCCTTAATGATATTATTCCCTTGCTGTTAAATAATCAACTCATTCTGGTTTATTCTTCTGAGCTAAACTAAATATCACCAGTTCCCTTGTGAATTGTAAATGTACTGCTTTATATAACATGCAGAATTCATTCAATAATTGTATTCCCTTCACTACTTGGTGACCAATCTATATGCAGGTTTAAATTCCTCGTAGTAATCACAGGCTTCATGTTGTTCCATACACCACCGCCATGTACTGTAACACTACCCTCTAGTATCAGTTGTGGAAACTAGAATCTCTTCTCTGGAGCCATTTATCTTTCTTCCTATTGCCCAATGTAAGCCATTTTCTTTGTCCATTTTGGGTTACCATCAGCTAATTCCATTCTCAGGACATTCCGTGGACCGGCCACGGTGGCGCAGCGGTAGAGTCGCTGCTTTACAGCGCTTGCAGCGCCGGAGACCCCAGTTCGATCCTGAGTGCGGGCGCTGTCTGTATGGAGTTTGTACGTTCTCCCTGTGACCGCGTGGGTTTTCTCTGGGTGCTTTAGTCTCCTCCCACTCTCCAAAGACATGCAGTTTGTATGTTAATTGGCTTCCATCAATTGTCCCTAGTGTGTAGGATAGAACTGGTGTACAAGCGATCGTGGGTCAGTAGGGACTTGGTCGGCCGAAGGGCCTGTTTCCATGCTGTATCTCTAAACGAAACGAAACTTAAAGTTGGTCTAATTAATATTCAGGCCTCTAATATTTCACCCTATATGTTACCCGTTTAATTATACTGGCAAGTCCTCAGCCCCCACTCTCTGTATCTCATCTGTCCCTTTATGCCTTACCTCATGCCAAAGTCATCAGGACATAGAACTGTACAGCACAGGAACAGGCCCTTCGGCCCACAATGTTTGTGCCGAACATGATGCCACGTTCGACTGATCCCATCTGCCTACACGTGATCCATATCCCTCTATTCCCTGCATTTCCATGTGTCCATCCAACATCCTTGTAGACACCACAACTATATCTGCCTCCACCACCACCCTCTGGCAATGCGTTCCAGGCCCCCACCACCCTCAGTGTGGAAAAACCTGCCCGGCACATCTCCATTAGACGTTGCCCCTCTCACCTTGTACCAAAGCCTTCTAACAAATGAGTGAATGAGTGAATGAATGACCATGTTATTGCCACATGTGACTTGTCACAGCAAAATAGTTTGCTTGTGTATCTAAGGTATTCAAATAGTCACCACATAAAGGTCGCTGACAATGTTGCAAAGTACATAGAAACATAGAAACATAGAAATTAGGTGCAGGAGTAGGCCATTCGGCCCTTCGAGCCAGCACCGCCATTCAATATGATCATGGCTGATCATCCAACTCAGTATCCCGTACCTGCCTTCTCTCCATACCCCCTGATCCCCTTCGCCACGTACCCCGCACCAGGTCCCCCTTTGTTCTCCTCCCCCACCCCCCACTCCTCCCAACTCCCCCCCCACTCCCCCCCCACTTACCCCCCCACTCCCCCCCACTCCCCCCCCACTTACACCCGACTTCCACCCCACTCTCCCCCCCGACATCCCCCCCACTCTCCCCCCCACTCTCCCCCCGCCCACTTACACCCGACTTCCACCCCACTCTCCCCCCCGACATCCCCCCCACTCTCCCCCCCACTCTCCCCCCCCACTTCCCCCCACCCCCTCCACTTTCCCCCCCACACTCCCCCCCCCCACTGCCCCACTCCCCCCCCCTTTGTGCCAGGTCCACCTTTGTTGGAGATTTACACCCGGGGGAAAAGGCTCAGACTGTCTACCTCATCCAAGCCTCTCATCGTGTGATATACCTCGTCGAGGAACATGCAGGTGCAACACATATTGGAGCTGGTCTGCAAGGATTTTCTAGTCTTCACCAGCTTGTGAATGGAGATTAAATCTGCATTGACATTCGGCGCGGACATTTGGAGATGAGTTGACCACATGTTGCTGCTGCAGGATGTCCTTCAAATATTAATATCGTGATTGAAATGCCACTAAAGTGATGGCACTTCCTGCAAACACGCTGAAGCAATCTGCAGAGAACAAGGTCCGATCAGAAAACTGAATTAAGCTGGACATCCTCTCAACCTGATGTGATTAGAAAGAGAGAACAAAGAAACATGGAAAATAGGTGCAGGAGTAGGCCATTCGGCCCTTCGAGCCAGAACCGCCATTCAATTTGATCATGGCTGATCATCTAAAATCAGTTCCCCGTTCCTGCTTTCTCCCCATATCCCTTGATTCCATTAGCCCTAAGAGCTATATCTAACTCTCTCATGAAAACATCCAGTGAATTGGTCTCCACTGCCTTCTGTGGCAGAGAATTCCACAGATTCACAACTCTCTGGGTGAAAAAGTTTTTCCTCAGCTCAGTCCTAAATGGCCGACCCCTTATTCTTAAACTGTGACCCCTGGTTCTGGACTTGTTTAATGTCTGTAGCAAGAAGAAATTGTGTCAAATTGTTTCCGTTGAGTTTATTGTCACGTGTACCGAGGTACAGTGAAAAGCTTTTGTTGCGTGCTAGCCAGTCAGCGGAAAGACAACACATGATTACGATCGATCTATTCGCAGTGTATAACGTTCAGTTTGGAATAACGTTTAGCTCAAGGTAAAGCCAGTAAAGTCCGATCAAGGATAGTCTGAGTGCCACCAAATAAATAGATAGTAGTTCAGGACCGCTCTCTGGTTGTGGTAGGATGGTTCAGTTGTCTGATAACAGCTGGGAAGAAACTGTCCCTGAATCTGGAGGTGTGCGTTTTCACACTTCTGTACCTCTTGCCTGATGGGAGAGGGGAGATCAGCGTGTAGATGCATAATAAGGGAATAACGTTTAGTGAAAAACACAACAGGCAGACACAGTTCACGTAAGTTGGTAACGAGCCATCGGTACAAGTCATGGTGAACTTGAGGACCTGTAACCCATGTTCTATCAGACTGGAACTCTGCTCCAAAGTCATTCAGATCCCGCGGAATGCAAATCCCAACATTGCTCATCCTATGTGACTGGTCCCAAAAAATCACCCCGACCTGATAACCAGCTTGAGTGAGAACCTGTAGAATGGGACCCCTAACTCAGCGAGAACCTCAGCAACAGCCCCCTGTGTTGGTCAGAGCTGGGAAATTGTATCCCAAAATATATGGAGTTTAGAGTTTAGTTTAGAAATACAGCTTGGAGACAGGCCCTTCAGCCCACCCAGTCTATCCTGTTCTGCACACTAGTTCCACATTATTCCACATTCACATCCACTCCCTGCACAACAGAGGTAACTTTTACAGAGGGCCAATTAACCTACAAACCCGCACGTCTTTGGGATGTGGGAGGAAACCGGAGCACCCGGAGGAAACCCGCGTGGGTACAGGGAGAGAACGTGCAAACTCCACACAGGCAGCAGCCAAGGTCATGATGGAACCCAGGACTCTGGCGCTACGAGGCAGCAGCTCTCTCCGCTGCACCGCCGTGCCGACCCGTTCAGAAATTCAGATCATTCAGAAATTGTTGAACTGTGCCCTGAAATCACTCGGCGTGGATCTGTATCCTCCAGTGTGTTCAGTGTGTGGAACTTCATCCTTAACCAGTCGGTGACTCGATGCTGATGGGTTCCACCCAGGAGCAGTGGCTACCTCCACATTGAGTCAGTAACTTGGAGTGTGACTGCCATCTGCTGGCGTCCAGGCCAAATGCAGCACAGTTCCTCTCATTTCATAGAAACATAGAAACATAGAAATTAGGTGCAGGAGTAGGCCATTCGGCCCTTCGAGCCTGCACCGCCATTCAATATGATCATGGCTGATCATCCAACTCAGTATCCCGTACCTGCCTTCTCTCCATACCCTCTGATCCCCTTAGCCACAAGGGCCACATCTAACTCCCTCTTAAATATAGCCAATGAACTGGCCTCGACTACCCTCTGTGGCAGGGAGTTCCAGAGATTCACCACTCTCTGTGTGAAAAAAGTTCTTCTCATCTCGGTTTTAAATGATTTCCCCCTTATCCTTAAGCTGTGACCCCTTGTCCTGGACTTCCCCAACATCGGGAGCAATCTTCCTGCATCTAGCCTGTCCAACCCCTTAAGAATTTTGTAAGTTTCTATAAGATCCCCCCTCAATCTCCTAAATTCTAGAGAGTATAAACCAAGTCTATCCAGTCTTTCTTCATAAGACAGTCCTGACATCCCAGGAATCAGTCTGGTGAACCTTCTCTGCACTCCCTCTATGGCAATAATGTCCTTCCTCAGATTTGGAGACCAAAACTGTACGCAATACTCCAGGTGTGGTCTCACCAAGACCCTGTACAACTGCAGTAGAAATTATTTCATGGGAATAAAACAAGACAAAAGTGCTTCACTAAATCACAATGTTGTACAAATCCTGGTCGATTAGTACGGGTGTCAGGGGTTATGGGGAGAAGGGGGTTGAGAGGGAAAGATAGATCAGCCATGAAAACGGGGAATTACAGACCAGTTAGTCTAACGTCGGTAGTGGGGAAACTGCTAGAATCAGTTATTAAAGATGGGATAGCAGCACATTTGGAAAGTGGTGAAATCATTGGACAAAGTCAGCATGGATTTACGAAGGGTAAATCATGTCTGACGAATCTTATAGAATTTTTCGAGGATGTAACTAGTAGAGTGGATAAGGGAGAACCAGTGGATGTGTTATATCTGGACTTTCAGAAGGCTTTCGACAAGGTCCCACATAAGAGATTAGTATACAAACTTAAAGCACACGGTATTGGGGGTTCAGTATTGATGTGGATAGAGAACTGGCTGGCAGACAGGAAGCAAAGAGTAGGAGTAAACGGGTCCTTTTCACAATGGCAGGCAGTGACTAGTGGGGTACCGCAAGGCTCAGTGCTGGGACCCCAGCTATTTACGATATATATTAATGATTTGGACGAGGGAATTGAATGCAACATCTCCAAGTTTGCGGATGACACGAAGCTGGGGGGCAGTGTTAGCTGTGAGGAGGATGCTAGGAGGCTGCAAGGTGACTTGGATAGGCTGGGTGAGTGGGCAAATGCATGGCAGATGCAGTATAATGTGGATAAATGTGAGGTTATCCACTTTGGTGGCAAAAACAGGAAAGTAGATTATTATCTGAATGGTGGCCGATTAGGAAAAGGGGAGATGCAACGAGACCTGGGTGTCATGGTACACCAGTCATTAAAAGTAGGCATGCAGGTGCAGCAGGCAGTGAAGAAGGCGAATGGTATGTTAGCATTCATAGCAAAAGGATTTGAGTATAGGAGCAGGGAGGTTCTACTGCAGTTGTACAGGGTCTTGGTGAGACCACACCTGGAGTATTGCGTACAGTTTTGGTCTCCTAATCTGAGGAAAGACATTCTTGCCATAGAGGGAGTACAGAGAAGGTTCACCAGACTGATTCCTGGGATGTCAGGACTGTCATATGAAGAAAGACTGGATAGACTCGGTTTGTACTCGCTAGAATTTAGAAGATTGAGGGGGGATCTTATAGAAACGTACAAAATTCTTAAGGGGTTGGACAGGCTAGATGCAGGAAGATTGTTCCCGATGTTGGGGAAGTCCAGAACAAGGGGTCACAGTTTCAGGATAAAGGGGAAATCTTTTAGGACCGAGATGAGGAAAACCTTTTTCACACAGAGAGTGGTGAATCTGTGGAATTCTCTCCCGCAGAAGGTAGTTGAGGCCAGTTCATTGGCTATATTTAAGAGGGAGTTAGATGTGGCCCTTGTGGCTAAAGGGATCAGGGGGTATGGAGAGAAGGCAGGTACAGGATACTGAGTTGGATGATCAGCCATGATCATATTGAATGGCGGTGCAGGCTCGAAGGGACGAATGGCCTCCTCCTGTACCTATTTTCTATGTTTCTATGTTTCTATGACCCTTTGAACGTGATCTCCATCTGATCCGGAGCTATTGAAGCTTGGGGAAATGAGGAAAAGGTCAGATCATTTTGTATAGACTGAAATCTTGGTAAAGCTGGGTAAAGCTGGGTAAAGCTGGGTAAAGCTGGGTAAAGCTGGGTAAAGCTGGGTAAAGCTCGATCTGCTTCTTATCGAGTCCACACACAAGATTAGAAGTTGTTCAGACAGAGCTGAACACACATCTCGGCATCTGCACAATGGTGTCTGTCTTGTCGCTTCTTGTGCTTGTTGTGCGTGGTGGTGGAAATATTGGTGGAACCGGGACCACGATCGACGTGAACGCTCTTGCCTTGACCCCGCTAAAGCTCGATCTCACCACCTTTATATTTAGTTATGTTTAGAGATACAGCGCAGAAATAGGCCCTTCGAGTCCTCACTGACCGGCCATCCTCACACACTAACACTATCCTACACACACACTAGGGACAATGTTTTACATTTATACCAAGCCAATTAAACTACAGGCTTGTGCGTCTTTGGAGTGTAGTGGGAAACCAAAATTTCCTCCCACACTCCTCAAATAGGCAGCCAGCATCATCAGAGACCCACACCACCCTGGCCACGCTCTCATTTTACCACTGCCATCGGGAAGAAGGTACAGGAGCCTGAAAACTGTAACGTCCAGGTTCAGGAAGAGCTACTTCCCCACAGCCATCAGGCTATTAAACACGACAACCTCAAATAAGCTCCAACTACAGTAGACTATTATTGATATTATTATTATTGCACTACTATTGTTTGTTTTTTGTGTGTACGTATGTGTATGTGTATATGTGTGTGTGTATGTGTACATATGTGTGTGTGTGTGTATGTGTGTATGTATGTGTGCGTGTGTGTATGTGTGTGTGTATGTGTACATATGTGTGTGTGTGTGTGTGTGTGTGTGTGTGTGTGTGTGTGTGTGTGTGTGTATTTGTGAGTGTGTATATACACACACTGAACTGTTTCTCTCTTGTTTATGATATTGTTCACAGTGTACTATGTTTACATGTTGTGTTGTGTTGCTGTAAGTAAGAATGTCATTGTTCTAACTGGGACACATGACAATAAAACACTGCTGCCTCTTGCTCTTGAGAAACACAACAAGTATATAGGACTGAAGATAGACAGAAAATGCTGGAGTAACTCAACGGGACAGGGTGCATCTCTGGGGAGAAGGAATGGGTGACGTTTCAGTTGAAGACCCTTCCTCAGACTGGAGCAGCAGTAGATGGTGTACAGAATGGCCAGTTTTTTCCTGCATGCTGCGGGCTCCCTGACGTTGCTCCTGCTCCGTTTGCAGAGCGAGGATACACACACTAAACGAAGGGCGACCTGCACAAATTATGAAATTGATCGGCTGGTTTGACTGATGAGGCAGCTCGTGAAGGAGATAAACTAGTGAGCGGGCAATGTTAATAAGCTGGTGTTTGTAGCTGCTGTGATTGATCACTCCGTGTGAGAGAGACTCTTGTATTCTAATCCATTACCAGCTCCTCAAACTCATTACAAGCTTAATAGCTAATACCAAGCCCCAATCATTACACTTGTTCTTAAGTAAATAGTTTTCATTTTTTATGAAGGCAATCACTAGGAACCCAATTGGAATGAGGATAACAGCAAATCAAAGTGTTGTTTATCTTGAAGAACATCAGCAGTTTGCAGTGATTAAGAATTTGGAGAAAGAAGGGTTTCCAGGTGCATCTTTCACCCAATGGATGACAGAGTTTGGACCAAAGCAGCAGGGAGGAGAATGGAGGAGCTGTAGAGGAAACAGGTGAAGTGGGATTGACGAGGATGTTGCCTGGACTTGAGGGTGTGAGCTACAGGGAGAGGTCGAGCAGGCTGTGGGTCTATTCCTTGGAGTTAGGGTTGATGAGGGGTGATCTTATAGAGGTGTGTAGAATCATGAGAGGAATAGATCGGGTTGATGCACAGTCTCTTGCCCAGAGTAGGGGAATCGAGGACCAGAGGACATAGGTTTAAGGTGAAGGGGAAAAGATTTAATAGGAATCTGAGGGGTAACTTTTTCACACAAAGATTGTGTCCATGTAGTGATATTTGTACTGAACTGTACACAAAAATGAAATTCCCTGTACCTCAGTACACATGACAAATAAGGTACCATTTACCATAACAGACCAGAATGAGCTTGCAGAGGAGGTGGTTGAGGCAGGGACTATACCAACATTTAAGAAACAGTTAGACAAGTAAATGGATAGGACAAGTTTGGAGGGATATGGGCCAAATGTGGGCAGGTGGGACTTGTATAGCTGGGACATGTTGGCCAGCGTTGGGCCAAAGTAAAGAATTCATAGAGTCACACAGTGTGGGAACAGGCCCTTCGGCCCAACTTGCCCACACTAGCCAACATGTTGAATACATTATTTGGGGTTTTAATAAATAAATAAATAAATAAATGGCAACATTGAAATATATATATTTTTTTAATTTTAATGACAAAATTACAACATTTAAATTACAAAATTCAAATTTTTTTAATTTTTTAATTTTTTAATTTAAAAAAAAAATGTAAAAAGAGAAAGAAAGAAGAGAGGAGAAGGTCTTTGTAACGTCTGCCTGCATCTTTACAACGTGTCTGTGTGTGGTGTTGTCACCACGGTTCCCTGGTGGAGCACAGTGTAAGTCAGGTGGAAAATGACCTTCCTTGGTGGACGGTGGAGAGCGGTGACACTTTGTGCAGGCTGCTGCCCTCAGAGACTTAAACACGGTTACATTCACAGACTGATCAGTGCAAATAATGTTTCAGCAAAAGAGTTGTTGATTTGTTGAGCAATGGCCCTGCGAGACGATGCAAGCAGTCAATTAATGAATTAATCAATCAAGTGATTGGCTAATGCCTTTGTTAGTACAAATAACCCCAGAGTAACATGCCCTTTGGCCCACAATGTCTGTACTGACCCTGTTGCCATTTAGAACTGAGTTGAGGAAAAACTTCTTCAACCAGAGAGTTGTGAATCTGTGGAATTCTCTGCCACAGAAGGCAGTGGAGACCAATTCACTGGATGTTTTCAAGAGAGAGTTAGATTTAGCTCTTTGGGCTAACGGAACCAGGGTAATATGGGGAGAAGGCAGGAACGGGGTACTGATTTTACATGATCAGCCATGATCATATTGAATGGCGGTGCTGGCTTGAAGGGCTGAATGGCCTACTCCTGCGCCTATTTTTCTTGGTTTCTATGTTTCTGTGAATGAAATGGAGTTTTGTTTTCCCTTGCCTACATTCCTGTAAGGTGAGGTTTACTGCTCACAGTGTGTGTGGGAATACAATGCTGCCGGCTACATCACCAGTGAAACATGTGGAATGTGGAGATGGGGGGAACTGATACACAGGAAGCCGTGGGTCAGCAGCAGTTCACACACTTGATATAAATAATCACTATGTTGCGTGGGGGTTGGGGTGGGGGGTGGTTGGTGGGTGGGGTGAGGGTGGGGGTGTGGGTGGGGTGAGGGTGGGGGTGGGGGTGGGATGTGGGTGGGGGGGTTGTTGGGGTGGGGGTGGGGGTGGGGTGTGGGTGGTGTGGGGGTGGGGTGTGGGTGGGGGGGTGGGGGGGGTGGGTGTGGGTGGTGTGTGGGTGGGGGGGTTGGTTGGGTGGGGGTGGGGGTGGGGTGGGGGTGGGTGGTGGGGGTGTGGGGTGGTGGGGGTGGGTGGTGGGTGGTGGGGGTGGGGTGGGGTGGGGGTGGGTGGGGGGGGGGGTGTGGTGTGGTGGGGTTGTGGGTGTTGGGGTGGGGGGGGGGGGTGGGTGGTGGGGGTGTGGGTGGTGGGGGTGGGTTGTGGGTGGTGGGGGGTGGGGGGGGTGGTGGGGGGGGTGTGGGTGGGGGTGTGTGGGGGTGTGTGGTGGTGGGGGGTTGTGGGTGGTGGGGGTGGGGTGGGGGGTGGTTGGGGTGGGGGTGGGATGGTGGGTGTGGGGAAGATAGCTGGAAGAGAGAATGATCAGGACAAAGCATAGCAAGTAATATGTGTGTGTGTATATGAGCGAGGGGGGGGGGGTTGATAGATGTTTTATACTTAGGCCAGAGATGAAAAGAAAGAACGTTACGCTCCACACAGACAGCGCCCGTAGTCAGGATGGAACCTGGGTGACTGGCGCTGTGAGGCAGCAACTCTACCGCTGCGCCACCGTGCCGCCCACATCTGCCATTCATTCTCGTGTGGAGGCACCAAGAACACAGATTGTCAACACAACTATGAAGGAGTTTCAGAGAGATCCAGGCTCATTATGTTGCAAGGGTCAGGTTTATAGGAGGTGACCTAATGATGTTGGTGTCTGCTGGTCCATCAGTTTCAGGTTGGTTCCTGCGCTGATTCACAGCTGGGCAACTGAGTTATCAGAATGTTGTTCGCTCACCTGTCAAACAGAATTCCCCAGGGCAAGGGCAGCAAGCAGGGCAGGGAACAGTTCACAAATGCAAGTGACTGAGGAACAATACATGTGCACTACCTCCAAGGACGAAGTGAGAGGCTGGATGGTCAGATGTGGGATGGGACTAAAGCACCAGGCCAGCATCCAAGATGTACCAGAGTGCTGGTCACACTGTGATGAGCATTGGAGTAATAAATTCACCCCCATTACTGGGATGACCCCACACACACCAATGACCACACTTTGATAAATAACATTTAGTTTGACACAAGTTTCACAGGCAGCATCTGATGGTTTTATCTGTGACAGAGACATCCAAACGTCGCTCCTTTTGAGTTCAGAAACCTCTTCTACCCAACTACAAAAGTACAGTTGCCTGTGCAGATGTTGCATGTTCTCCTGTGACCAAGTGGGTTTTCTCCAGGTGCTCCGGTTTCCTCCCACATCCCAAAGACGTGCTGCTCTGTAGGTTAATGGACCTCTGTAAATTGTCCCTAGTGTGTAAGGATTGGGTGGGACAACATAGTACAGGTGATCGATGGCTGGCATGGGCTCGGTGGGCTGAAGGGCCTGTACCAATGTCCAACAGAGCCTACATTCACGAGACACTGTGCAAAAATTAAACCCTACTTTTCCCCAGTTGTTGCTGAGCCCAGAGTGACGAGTGGGCTGGTTAATGAACCCAATGCAGACCGTAATGGTCGAATACACGTCAAACTGTGGACTGTGAGAGCTGACACGTGAACCAAAGTCTCTGATTTGTTCACCGTTTGGGAAAGAGTTGTCACAGGTCGAAGGAACACAATTTAAACTCAAGGTACACAAAAAAATGCTGGAGAAACTCAGCGGGTGCAGCAGCATCTATGGAGCAAAGGAAATGGGCAACGATTCGGGGCCCGAAACCCTTCTTCAGCCCATTTCCTTCGCTCCATAGATGCTGCTGCACCCGCTGAGTTTCTCCAGCATTTTTTTGTGCACCTTCGATTTTCCAGCATCTGCAGTTCCTTCTTAAACAATTTAAACCCAGTCCATTGCGTTGGAAAGCTGAGCAAGGTTACTTCTTGGATTAGAGAGCCATCTAGTGTTTATAGGGTGTACCAGTGTACAGCTAACTTTCATGTCATATAGGCGGATGGTCACAGTGGCGCAGCGGTAGAGTTGATGCCTTACAGTGCTTGCAGCGCCGGAGACACGGGTTCGATCCCACATCACAAAGACTTTTAAGTTGCTAGTTTTGTTGCCCACTTTAAATTGTCCCCAATGTGTAGCTGAGTGAGAGACTCTGGGGTAGCTGACAAGAATGGGAAAGATGCCGGATCAGTGTAAACGGGTTGCTGATGTGGTCAACGTGGTCTCAGTGCGTTGAAGGACCCCTTGAGTCTAAAGAAGGGTCTCGACACGAAACATCACCTATTCCTTTTCTCCAGAGATGCTGCCTGTCCCGCTGAATTCTCTGCCACAGAAGGCAGTGGAGGCCAATTCACTGGATGTTTTCAAGAGAGAGTTAGATTTAGCTCTTTGGGCTAATGAAATCAAGGTATATGGGGAGAAAGCAGGAACGGGGTACTGATTGTGGATGATCAGCCATGATCACATTGAATGGTGGTGCTGGCTAGAAGGGCTGAATGGCCTACTCCTGCACCTATTTTCTATGTTACTCCAGAATGTTGTGTCTACCTTCAGTTTAAACCAGCATCTGCAGTTCCTTCGGACCACATATGGACCTGTTTCAATGCTGTACAGCTCTGTTACTCTAAGACCCGTATCTCACAGGTGCAGTTGAGCCAAGTAGAGGGAATATTACCGTCCCTAACGCAGCTCCACAAAGTTCCCCGTGCCAGCAGAGTGTGTGCAGTTGCATAAAAACATGAGTGCATGTTTCAGACACAACGTTGAGGTTTGTGTCAAGTGGGAAACAATGGGGATATGGTGAGCAGGAAGCCAGCGTCCTGTTGCAGGCAGGATCACTCCCATCCCAGAGCCGTGAGACAGACTGGGCCGCCCGCCGCTGGCCGTGAATGATCGTAGAGAACGAGCAAACATCAGCTGACGCCCAGAGGCCACACAAACAATGAACGGTGAAGTCACCTCTTGTAGGAGGAAGGAGAACAAAGCATCCTGTTTATTAATAAAATCTCGGCCCCCCCCCAGGAGAGCGGTCAGTCAACTTTGTTGTCAAATCTAAAGGAAAGACTGAAGCTGGCGAGGAGAGAGACCAGGGTCTGAATCTTTGGTACAAAAAAGGGCTGGAGAAACTCAGCGGGTTCAGCAGCATTTATGGAGCGAAGGAAATAGGCAACGTTTCGGGCTGAAACCCTTCCGGGTTTCGGCCCGATTACGTTGCCTATTTCCTTCCGGGTTTCGGCCCGAAACGTTGTCTATTTCCTTCAGGGTTTTGGCCCGAAACGTTGTCTATTTCCTTCGATCCATAGATAATAATAATAATAATGGATGGGATTTATATAGCGCCTTTCTAATACTCAAGGCGCTTTACATCGCATTATTCATTCACTCCTCAGTCACACTCGGTGGTGGGAAGCTACTTCTGTAGCCACAGCTGCCCTGGGGCAGACTGACGGAAGCGTGGCTGCCAATCTGCGCCTACGGCCCTTCCGACCACCACCAATCACTCACACACATTCACACACAGGCAAAGGTGGGTGAAGTGTCTTGCCCAAGGACACAACGACAGTATGCACTCCAAGCGGGATTCGAACCGGCTACCTTCCGGTTGCCAGCCGAACACTTAGCCCATTGTGCCATCTGTCGTCCCAGATGCTGCTGAACCCGCTGAGTTTCTCCAGCCCTTTTGTTGAATGTTTCTGGTCTCCCCAGTATTCCAATTGTATTTTGTGACCTTGTAGTAGATGATTGCTGGGTTATGTCTGATTGCTTATTCTCACAAAAGAGGATGATGTTCTTAGTAAAGAACAGAATAATTTCTTTCAAACAATTTGAACCAAAATCAATTGTATTTTTGTCAGTAAATGGGAAGAGGCAGTGTTCAAAGTTGTGGATGTGTAGACTTGCCTTTGCATTTGTCACCTCTGGAACCCACAGGTAGAGTCATAGTGTCATAGAGTCTTACAGCGGGGAAGATGGCCCTTCAGCCCAACTTGCCCACACCAACCAACATGCCTCATCTACACCAGTACAACCTAGCCTGCTTTTGGCCCATATCCATCTAAACCTGTCCTATCCATGTGCCTGTCTAACTGTTTCTTAAACGCTGAGATAGTCCCAGCCTCAACTACTGTACCAGCTCTGGCAGCTGGTTCCATACCCCCACCACCCACTGGTACAGAGGTCATCATATCCCTTGATTCCGTTAGCCCAAAGAGCTATATCTAACTCTCTCGTGAAAATATCCCATGAATTGGCCTCCACTGCTTTCTGTGGCAGAGAATTCCACAGATTCACAACTCTCTTTGGTGAAAAAGTATTTCCTCATCTCAGTCCTAAATGGCTTACCCCTTATTCTTAAACTGTGACCCCTAGTTCTGGACTGCCCCAATGCTACAAATGCAGTCCCACTAAAGTTTAGTCAGAGGGTGGTGAATCTGTGGAATTCTTTGCCACAGAAGGCTGTGGAGGCCAAGTCAGTGGATATTTTTAAGGCAGAGATAGATAGATTCTTGATTAGTACGGGTGTCAGGGGTTATGGGGAGAAGGCAGGAGAATGGGGTTAGGAGAGAGAGATAGATCAGCCATGATTGAATGGTGGAGTAGACTTGATGGGCCGAATGGCCTAATTCTATTTCTATCACATGAACATGATCTTATGATCTTATATTGTGGGAAAAATAGACTCAAAAGTCTTGTTTCAGGCATGTTGGCTCCACATCAAAACACTGCCAATTTAAGAGGTATTTTGAAGCAGATGAAGTGAGTGATGTGGTCATTGGTCCTGCAGTGTTGTGGTGTCTCAGCAAGGTTGAAGTCTTCAACTGGTTTGCTGGGTTGCTGCAGAAAACCAAGATTATATTGCCAGTGAAAGATAGGCCGAGAGGGTGTTAAATATCTTTGAAATCTTCCAGTAATGCTCCATTTACTGCCCAATGAAATGCTTCAAAGACTCAATCTTAGAGAAAGTAACGACTCGTGTTTCTTTTTCAGACCAAGATGAAACCATGGCCACACGGTGGCGCCGCGGTAGAGTTGCTGCCTCACAGCGTCAGTTACCCTGGTTCGATCCTGACCACGGGCGCTGTCTGTACGGAGTTTGCACGCTCTCCCCGTGACCTGCGTGGGTTTTCACCGGGTGCTCCGGCTTCCTTCCACACTCTAAAGACGTACAGGTTTGTGGGTTACTTGGCTTCAGTAAAGATTGTAAATTGTCCCTAGTGTGTTTGTGTGTGTCTGTAGGATAGTGTTAGTGTATGGGGTGATCGCTGGTCGTCACGGACTCAGTGGGTCAAAGGGCCTGATTCCAGCCTGTATCTTTAAACTAAACTAACAACACAAAGGCAACGCCACCTTTCTCACACAGTGCCGGCTGTTCTCCCTGAACGTTGATGTAACTGTGGTCACAAGGAACCTATTACATCTGAGCACAAATTCTCCGATATTCATTTCAATGGTAATTCACTGACCATCCAGCATCCACCCAGAAGAAGTGAAACCGATGAGTTTTTGACGTGTATTTTTCGATCACCAAAGTGACTCTTTTTGTAACGAAAATGCAGCAGGAAAATCTGCTCAATTTCTGCAGCGGCTTTAATTCTGAAAATTGCCACAAACTTCAGGAGAAAGTCATGAAGTTAAATCACCTCTTTGGGGATACATTGGTTTGTGAAGGTGTCTTTTCGCTGCATATTGTCACCAAATCAACACAGTACAATCTGATTTTTTTTAATTTAGGAATACAGCGGGGAAACAGGCCCACCGAGTCGGCACCAACCAGCGATCCCCGCACACTTACACTATCCTACACACTAGGGACAATTTACAATTATACCAAACCTATTTTACTTCGGAGTCACGTGAGTGATTACGTGAAGAAGCCCGCCAGGACGCATGCGTGTCATATCGCTTTCACGCTTGCGAAACGACAGGCGGGGTGGAGCGTTCCCCCGCAGTGGTAAGTTTGAAACCGCGACCTGCAGGTAAGTGATTTACTCTGCGGTAGTTTTTGTCCCCGCGCTGTTTTTACACAGGGGGGGAAGCTGGACAAAATAGTGTCCACAAGTGCTGCGAGTAAAGCTGGCTGGGGAGGACCGTGAAGTTGCGGGAGCCAGCAGCAGCTGAAGGCACAAGCCCCGTAAGGGATCAGCTGTGCCGACTTTTGGTCCCGCGCCGGCCAGAACACCACGGCCAGGCGGGAGACTATTCAGATGGGGCCGTCGACTTTTGACAAGTCGAAAACAGCAGGAGGCGGGGTGGAACGCCGTTCCCTCGTAGCGACAATTTAAACCAGGACCTGCTGGTAAGAGCTGCGGTCTTTTTGTGTTTTCCCATGCTGATAACAGGTGGAGAAACCAACGGGCTGCGACAAAGCTGGTGGGCTAGATGGGATCAGCTGTGCCCGATGTCGCCTCCGCACCGGCCAGATCCACTCCACGACAGGGCAGTAAGGACAAAGCTGGTGAGGGAGGACCGCGGAGCAGCGGGCAGCCAGCAGCAGCCAGCGGCACTTGCATCACCTATAATGGGATCAGCTGTGCCCGATGTCGCCTCCGCACTGGCCAGATCCACGCAGCCGGGTGGTAAGGCTAGACAAAAAACAAACAAGGTCGTGGACTCAGAGGAGTCCGACTTTGAACAACCGCGGGCGGCCAGCGACCGTGAGCGCTGGAGCCGGATGGAGCGGTGTGTGGAGCATTTGCTCCAACGTGACAGACTCTGGGAGATGGAATCGGGTCACTGTGGGCCCTATGATAAACCCACAGCAGTACCTCTTGAAGGGCTGCACAGTGCTTCTACCTCATCAGAGGGGAGCACTGCGGGTCAATTCTGGGCTGACCTGGAAGAGGGGTCCGCAGAAGGAAAGACAAGTGTGCAAGGGGTGCAGGAACGAAAGAACCTACTGGACATGGTGTCCAATTTCATACAGCCAGACCAGACTGGTAAAAATCTGGAGCCAAAGCTAGCTGCCAGTATAGACTATATGTCTCTAAACCAGTTACAAGAACAGACTGTACTGGACACCACATCAAGACACCTAGCACCCCTACGCACCCACCAGCAGAACAAGAATGACTGGTTAAAGCTCGAAGGCCGGTACTCAAAACATGAGTCTTTTTAGGCCATGGCCCTGGCCGGCCTTCTTGGAAGATGCGGGGACCTCCAACGCCAACCAAACCACAAATCCAGACACCAGCGCAACAACAGCAGCGAAGAACCTACAAAAAGAAGTAAACCTGCCACTGGTAACTATGGAGGTAGGTGGGTCTGGTTCCCTACAAAATACAGGGAGCATGGAGGTTGGTGGGAGATTACACTCTTTTCTGAATGCATGGAGCATGTTAACAACCGATACTTACATCTTAAGCAGTATCCAGGGATATACAATAGAGTTTATACACAAGTACAGCCCTCCAGTTCAACATATACTGAACCGAATGCTCGTGCTTTCTGATAAAGAAAAATCAAAAGCGCAAGCTGAACTGGAGCGGCTTTACCTAAAAGGTGTAATTGAGCAAACTCAACACGAACCATTAGAATTCGTGTCCAATATATTTACCAAAAACAAAAAAGATGGTGGTTGTCGCATCATCATAGATCTGACAAAATTGAATACATTTGTACAATATATTCACTTCAAAATGGAAACCTTTGTTACTGCTAAACAATGAATTTCCAAAGGTTACTTCATGGCCAGCATCGATTTAAAAGATACTTACTATTCAGTGCCTATACGAGGTGACCACAGATGTTACTTAAAATTCAACTGGATGGGACATACAGGCAGTATAAAGCACTGCCAAATGGTTTATCATCAGCCCCCAGGCTGTTCACAAAAATTTTGAAACCAGCCCTAGCGTTTCTACGGAAACGAAAACACATGGTCATGGCATATTTAGATGAGATACTCATTGTGGGCAAAACTTTGGAATTGGCCAAACAAACCGTAACAGCCACAAAACAGTTATTTGAAAAACTGGGATTTATTATCCATCCAGTTAAATCTAAACTAACGCCTTCCACTACTATGGACTATTTGGGGTTCACCATTGTCTCAGTTCACATGTCGGTGACTCTGCCTAAGGGAAAGGCTAGAGATTTAATAGAGGCTTGCAATAACCTCATTGACATCAGCAAACCATCCATCAGATTGGTAGCAAAAGTAATTGGCAAAATGGTGGCTGCCTTTCCAGCCACACAATTTGGACCTCTACATTACCAATACTTACAGAGAGCAAAAATACAAGCACTCAAAATCAATGCAGGTCACTTTGACAGACCT
Organism: Amblyraja radiata; assembly: GCF_010909765.2. NCBI lineage: Eukaryota > Metazoa > Chordata > Chondrichthyes > Rajiformes > Rajidae > Amblyraja > Amblyraja radiata. The sequence goes on along the minus strand of NC_045984.1, from coordinate 33,433,753 downwards.
ATGAAACTACCAATCAAAGCTAAAATGGAACTAAAATGGTGGATAGATAACATCTGGCTTTGTTCCAATCTAATCATTGTCAGTAACCCTTCCATGGTACTACAAACTGATGCCAGTGCACTTGGGTGGGGAGCCACCAATACCATCACCAGCTGTGGAGGTAGATGGACTGCTCAGGAGGCATCATTATTACTCACACTGGGCATAAACTACCTGGAAATGTTGGGTGCATTCCATGGCCTAAAGTCATATTGTACTGGGTCATATCACCAGCATGTTAGACTACAGATAGACAATACCACCGTGGTAGCATACATTAACCACATGGGTGGAAACAAATCGACATCATGTGACAATCTGGCTAATACAATTTGGCAATGGTGTATCCAGAGAGATATTTGGATATCAGCCACTTACCTACCAGGAAGATTAAATTTAGTGGCAGACACCAGGTCACGCAAATTTAATGGAAACACCGAATGGATGATGAATTTTTAAAAAAAATAAATAAATATTTGCTGATATTACAGCAAGATATGGAACACCAGATATCGATCTATTCGCATCCAGACTTAACCACCAGTTATCAAATTATGTTTCATGGGAACCAGACCCTGGGGCAGCGGTGACAGATGCATTTTCGCTGCATTGGGGGAAATTGTTTATTCACGCATTCCCTCCTTTCTGCCTCATCAGTCGGGTATTAAGGAAAATACAACAAGACTCTGCGTCTGGTATTTTGGTAGTACCCGATTGGCCTACTCAACCATGGTTCCCAGTGGTATTAAACATGGTATTAGAACCATGTATCACCATCCCACATAGACCAGATTTATTGCTACATCCCGTAACAAGGGATAGCCACCCATGCCATAAACATTTGAACTTATTAATTTGTAGAGTTTAAAAACACCTCAACTACAACTGGGACTGACGGACCGAACAGTGAACATGATCTCGGCGGCCCAAAGACAGTCAACCAAAAAACAGTATCTGGTCTATATCAGGAAGTGGGAGATGTACTGCCATAAAAACAACATCACCTTCAGAAACATGAACATCCCGTCTGTTCTGGAATATCTGGCAGGCCTCCACTATGATGAGGGGCTCAGTTACAGTGCCATCAACTGCACCAGAAGTGCCCTATCGACTTACCTATGGCAGGGGACAGAGCGTTACTCTGTTGGGACTCACCCACTGGTAACAAAACTTATGAGGGGAATTTTTAATACTAATCCCCCAAGAACCAGGTACTCCCAAATATGGGATGTAAGTATTGTCCTGAAGATGCTCAGGAATTGGTCTCCAGCAACAGCTCTGTCCCTACACAGACTGACATTAAAAACAGTCATGCTAATGGCTTTGGTCACGGCACAGAGGGTACAGCCACTGCATAAACTAAGACTGGACAACATGACTTCCTCAACTGAAAATATTACGTTTCATATCTATGAATTAGTAAGCAGAACAGACAGGGATCAGCAGGCCTCAATATACAATTTAGGTCATACCCAACAGATGACCATCTCTGACAGAGTAAGACATCTGTCGTTATACATGGAGAAAACGAAAATCCTAAGAGGCAATGAGAAGGCACTTTTTGGTCAGCCACAAGCAACCCCACAAAAGAGTGACGGTCCAGACCATCTGAAGATGGCTGAAACAGGTGCTAACAGAGGCTGGGGTGGATACTAATATTTTTAAATCTCATCCCACCAGGGCTGCAACTACATCGGCAGCGATACAGTTGGATGTACCAATGGACCAAATCCTCAAGGCAGCAGGATGGTCTGGGGGGGGGAAAAACATTCCAATTATTTTACAACAAACCAGTAATGAAACCTGGAACGTTTGCAGAAACAATTTTAAGTTCTGTAAATTAATTTAAACCCATAAAAAGGGGTTATAATTTTGTTTTAATAAATTTTATGATTTCAATGTCGAAATCATGTCCAAATTATGTTAACACAATTCCTCCTACAGTCATCAAGGCAGACGTGATGCATGGACTCGTTTCCACGGCATGAAATCGCAGAGCTTTAAAATCTTCACGTAGTCACTCACGTGACTCCGAAGTAAAATAGTAAGATTAAACGAGAACTTACCAGTTTGAAGTTTGATCTGTATTTTATGAGGAGTTACGATGAGGGATTACGTGCCCTTCGCTCCCACCCTTGATCATATACTTAACTGGTATCTCTTCTCTAATCTTACTATGTTTAGTCATTACAGTTATCTGTGATTTCACACCGCTGCTTTGAAGAATGACACGCATGCGTCCTGGCGGGGTTCTTCACGTAATCCCTCATCGTAACTCCTCATAAAATACAGATCAAACTTCAAACTGGTAAGTTCTCGTTTAATCTTACTATTACCCTGCAAACTTGTACATCTTAGGAGTGTTGGAGAAAACCTACGCAGGTCACGGGGAGAACGTACAAACTCCGTACAGACAGCACCCGTCAGGATCGAACCCGGGTCTCTGGCGCTGTGAGAAGTTAACACTAGCAAGGGTTACTTGGAGTTAGAGATATCAATGTTCATACCGCTGCCCAAGTAAAATATGAGGTGCTGTTCTTCCAATTTGTGCTGGGCCTCATTCTGACAGTGGAGGAGGCCCAGGACAGAAAGGTCAGTGTGGGAATGGGAGGGGGAGTTAAAGTGCTTAGCAAAGTGGTTTTGTAAACCAACATCTGCAGTTGGTGCACAAGGTTGTGTCACGGTGGCGCAGCGGTAGAGTTGCTGCCTTACAGCGCCTGCAGGGCCAGAGACCCGGGTTCCATCCCGACTACGGGTGCTGTCTGTACGGAGTTTGTACGTTCTCCCTGTGGGTTTTCTCCAAGGTCTTTGGTTTCATCCCACACTCCAAGGTTTGTTGGTTAATTGGCTTGGTGTAGTGTAAATTGGTCTTAGTGTGTGTAGGATAGCGTTAATGTGAGGAGACCGCTGGTCAGTACGGACTCGGTGGGCCGAAGGGCCTGTTTCTACGCTGTATTATTCCTACTAATTGAAATGGGACTGACATATGATGAAAGAATGGGTCGACTCGGCTTGTATTCACTGGAGTTTAGAAGGATGAATCTTATTGAAACATGTAAAATTCTTAAGGGATTGGACAGGCTAGATGCAGGAAATATATTCCCCATGTTGGGGGAGTCCAGAACCAGAGGTCAAAGTTTAAGAATAAGGGATCGGCCATTTAGGACTGCGATGAGGAAAAACGTTTTCACCCAGAGAGTTGTGAATCTGTGGAATTCTCTGCCACAGAAGGCAGTGGAGGCCAATTCACTGGATGTTTTCAAGAGAGAGTTAGATATACTGTAGCTCTTAGGGGTAACGGAATCAAGGGATATGGGGAGAAAGCCGGGGTACTGATTCTGGATGATCAGCCATGATCATATTGGCCGATCAGCCATGATCATATTGATCAAAGGGCCGAATGGCCTACTCCTGCATCTATTTTCCTTGCTTCTTTGGAGGAGGACGCTTCAAAGGAGGAGGATTGGCTGAACGTTGTGCCTTCCACCCCAGTGAAGAATGCTGTGGTGGATGTTTGTGTTAAATCTTATTGTGTATTGTGTGTTCTTTTTAAGTGTATCGCTGCTGGCAAATTCACTTCACTGCAACTTCGGGTGCATGTGACGAATAACACAGACTTTTCTATGATTCTATGAATGATGAACTTTGAGCAAGGGCAGCGAGATGTCCTTTAGACTTCCCACTGCATCATGGAATCATTTACATCCAGCTGTTCGTGCAAGCTCACACCTCCAAAGGCCAACACCTCTCACCACATCGCACCCACTGCACTGCCAACAATTATAGGCTCAAGCCGCAGATTTTATGACTCAAACGTGATTGTTATATTGATGCCTGGGCTGACATCTGTGGGAAATGGCTCAGTTTAATGATAGAATCAACAACAGTAACCTAGCATGCATGCAAACATAAATTAAAAACATGCACACATGTCAAAAACATTTGCAACCCTGAAATAAACTCAATTGGGGGCATTTTTTGCCTCTAGATTTTAGTTTAGTTTAGTTTAGTTTTAGAGATACAACGTGGAAACGGGCCCTTCGGCCCACCGTGTCCGCGCCGACCAGCGATCCCCGAACATTAACACTATCCTACACACACTAGGGACAATTTACATCGACACCAAGCCAGTTAACCTGCAAACCTGCACGTCTTTGGCGTGTGGGTGGAAATCGAAGATCTCGGAGAAAACACAGGCAGGTCACGGGGAGAACGTACAAACTCCGTACAGACAGCACCCGTAGTCAGGATCACACCAGGGTCCCTGACGCTGTGAGGCAGCAACTCTACCACTGTGCCAACATGTCGTAACTGCCCAAAGATTCCTGTCTTAACACTCCACACATCTAGGTCAAAGATCTCGGGGAAAAGATTCCAATCCACCACGTGTACACAATCGTGAGTGGAATAGATCGGGTAGACGCACAGAGTCTCTTACCCAGAGTAGGGGAATCGAGGACCAGAGGACATAGGTTTAAGGTGAGAGGGGTAACATTTAATAGGAACTTGAGGAGTAGCTTTTCCACACAAAGGGTGGTGGGTGTGTGGAACGAGCTGCCGGAGGAGGAAGTTGAGGCAGGGACTATCCCAACGTTTAAGAAACATTTAGACAGGTACATGGATAGGACAGGTTTAGAGGGACATGGGCCAAGCGCGGCCAGGTTGGACTAGTGTAGATTGGTCTGATGAAGGGTCTCGACCTGAAACATCACCTATTCCTTTTCTCCAGAGATGCTGCCAGACCCGCTCAGTTACTCCAGCATTTTGTGTCTAGGAAGGGGCCTGTTGGTCGGCGTGGGCAAGTTGGGCCGAAGGGCCTGTTGGTCGGCGTGGGCAAGTTGGGCCGAAGGGCCTGTTGGTCAGGTGGGCAAGTTGGGCCGAAGGGCCTGTTGGTCGGCGTGGGCAAGTTGGGCCGAAGGGCCTATTGGTCGGCGTGGGCAAGTTGGGCCGAAGGGCCTGTTGGTCGGCGTGGGCAAGTTGGGCCGAAGGGCCTGTTGGTCGGCGTGGGCAAGTTGGGCCGAAGGGCCTGTTGGTCGGCGTGGGCAAGTTGGGCCGAAGGGCCTGTTGGTAGGCGTGGGCAAGTTGGGCCGAAGGGCCTGTTGGTCGGCGTGGGCAAGTTGGGCCGAAGGGCTTGTTGGTCGGCGTGGGCAAGTTGGGCCGAAGGGCCTGTTGGTCGGCGTGGGCAAGTTGGGCCGAAGGGCCTGTTGGTCGGCGTGGGCAAGTTGGGCCAAAGGGCCTGTTGGTCAGCGTGGGCAAGTTGGGCCGAAGGGCCTGTTGGTCGGCGTGTGCAAGTTGGGCCGAAGGGCCTGTTGGTCGGCGTGGGCAAGTTGGGCCGAAGGGCCTGTTGGTCGGCGTGGGCATGTTGGGCCGAAGGGCCTGTTGGTCGGCGTGGGCAAGTTGGGCCGAAGGGCCTGTTTCCTCATTGTTTGCCGCTGTGACCATAATCACAGAATTTAAATCCTATTAATACAACAACATTTTCTGGTGGAAAATAATCAATTATAATAACCGTGACTCCAATAGGTTATTGTAAACAAATATCTTCACAGGTTCACAAGTTATAGGAGTAGAATTAGGCCATTCGGCCCGTCGAGTCTACTCCGCCATTCAATCATGGCTGATATCTGCCTCCTAATCCCATTTTCCTGCCTTCTCCCCATAACCTTTGACACCCGTTCTAATCAAGAATTTGTCTATTTCCGCCTTAGAAATATCCACTGACTTGGGCTCCACAGCCCGATATGGCAATGAGTTCCACAGATTAACTACCCTCTGACTAATGAAATACCAAGACAAGACTAAAGAAGATCAAGACATGTTAGTCAACATGGGCAAGTTGGGCCGAAGGGCCTGTTTCCACACTCTGAAGAAGGGTCCCACCGCAAAACGTCACCCATCCAATTTCTCAAGAGATGCTGCCTGACCTGCTGTGTTACTCCAGCACTTTGTGTCTATCTTTAGTGTAAAACCAGCACCTGCAGTTCCTTCCGACACGATATTCTCGTTGTTACTGGGTGAAAATATTGGAACTCTGTGACTAATAGTTGGGTCTGGTTGATCACACGAACAGCAGCACCTGTTGTTGCCTCACCTCCACCTTCTCGAGAGCAAGTGGGGACAAGCCTTACCTGTAACGCCCACTCTCCACAGAAGCAAGCTCATCAATCAGGCTTCACTTTGTAGAACGAGTTTTAATATTTCAGTGAAATCAAACAACAAAATATATAAGATCTAAGCTTGTGGGGAAATACAGAGAGTTGTCTGTGCTCAGATATCCAGTCTAACCAGTGAAGTCTGTGCTTATATCCATGCTAGTGATATTCCACACATCTCACATACTGGTCAATTATGGACATTGACCTCCTCTCCCCCTACCAACCCTCACGGTCCCTCAGATCCACATCAGCCGGTCTCCTCTCCATCCACAAGTCCAACCTCCGCAGTTTTGGGGACAGAGCCTTCTCCAGGGCAGCTCCCAGGCTCTGGAACTTCCTCCCCCAACTGATCCACAGTTCCGTGTCCCTCACCATCTTCCAGTCCCGCCTCAAGACCCATCTCTTCACCTCTGCCTATCCTTAGCCCCACGTCCCACTCCCTTTTCATCTGTGCTTGAATTGCCTCGTATTGTGTTTTGAATTGAATTCTGTCTTTAATTTGTGTACTAGTCATGTCTCTACTATTTATTTTATTCCGCTTACATGTTTTTCCTCTACTTGCTAAATTTTTGTAAGGTGTCCTTGAGACTCTTGAAAGGCGCCCATAAATAAAATTTATTATTATTATTATTATTGTAGTTATGTAGATACTAGCACCTGCAGATGTTGGTTAATACACAAAGGACACAGAGTGCTGGAGTAACTCAGCGGGTCAGGCAGCATCTGTGGAGAACATGGTAAGGTGACGTTTTGGATTGGGGCCCTTCTTCAGACAGGAGAAGTTCTCAACCTGTCTCTATCCATGTTCTCCACAGGTGCTGCCTGACCCCCTGAGTTACTCCAGCATTTTGTGTCTATCTTCAGTGTAAACCAGCATCTGCAGTTCCTTCCTACACACTGTACAGACAATATGTTCAAGAAGGAACTGCAGATGCTGGAAAATCGAAGGTAGACAAAAATGCTGGAGAAACTCAACGGGTGTGGCAGCATCTGGTGCACCCGCTGAGTTTCTCCAGCATTTTTATCTACCCTCTAATACCCAGTTCTACATCACGATTCCCACAATCTACTATCTACCTCATTGGTGACCCTCGGACTATCCTTGATCGGACTTTGCTGGCTTTACCTTGCACTAAACGTTATTCCCTTATCATGTATCTGTACATTGTAAATGGGTCGATTGTAATAATGTATTGTCTCTGCACTGACTGGATCCCACGCAACAAAAGCTTTTCACTGTACCTCGGTACACGTGACAATAAACTAAACTGAACACCTCCACCACCAGTGGGCTCCCCTCCACAAGACAGAACCTGGTGAATTTTAACCAAGTGTGACCAGAATCTTGGCGGGAAGAATGAGGAAGGACTATCAAATGTAAAGGGCATGGGGAACATGAGATGCAAGAACATTATGCAAGGTGTGGGATTGTTTATGCACATGTTTCTGATACAGCCAGGAGCGGTTAAAATAGTCTGTAAACAAAACTGGTTCCTGTCTTTATAAAATGAAACAAAGAAACAAAAGGCAGGAAGTTTTGCTGAACCTTAAACTAAATCCCAGCTGGGTCATTGTGCTGAATTCTGGACATGCTTTTAAACGCACATGAAGCTTCGAGGGCTGGTGCAGAAGAGGTCTACTTGATCCAACTACAACGATAGGGATTAGAGTTTAATAGATAGAATGGAGAAGTCAATTGCCTTCAGTAGGGCAGAGACAGTGAGCACTTGTAGTGTAGGTCAGATAGTCATAGAGTGATACAGTGTGGAAACAGGCCCTTCAGCCCAACTTGCCCATACTGGCCAACATGTCCCAGCTACACTAGTCATAGAGTGATGCAGTGTGGAAACAGGCCCTTCAACCCAACTTGCCCAACCGGCCAACATGTCCCAGCTACACTAGTCATAGAGTGATACAGTGTGGAAACAGGCCCTTCAACCCAACTTGCCCATACTGGCCAACATGTCCCAGCTACACTAGTCATAGAGTGATACAGTGTGGAAACAGGCCCTTCAACCCAACTTGCCCAACCGGCCAACATGTCCCAGCTACACTAGTCATAGAGTGATACAATGTGGAAACAGGCCCTTCAACCCAACTTGCCCACACCAGCCAACATGTCCCAGCTACACTAGTCATAGAGTGATACAGTGTGGAAACAGGCCCTTCAACCCAACTTGCCCACACCAGCCAACATGTCCCAGCTACACTAGTCCCACCTACCTATGTTTGGCCCATATCCCTCCAAAACCATCCTATCCATGTACCTGTCTAACTGTTTCTTAAACATTGGGATAGTCCCAGCCTCAACTACCTCCTCTGGCAGCTCGTTCCATACACCCACCACCCTTTGCAGGGGGCGCTGTCCTGTGCACGGCTGCCCAGCCAGCAGTTGTCTGTCTTTTCATCTTTTTATTTTTTATTTTAGTTAGTTAAGTGTTTTGTTTGGAGGTCTAGACTTTTTTTTATGTGGGGGGTGGGGGGGGGGGGGGGGTGGGGGGGGGTGGGGGGGGGGGGGGGGGTGGGAAGGGGGAAACTACCTTTCAGGGTCCCTACCTGGTCGGAGAGGCAGCTTTTCTCCGGGCTGCAGCTTCAACCCATCCTCGCGGCCTACCAGCGGGCCTGGAGCGGCGTTTCCTGTCGGGGACCGCCCAGAACCTCGGCTTCGGCGGCGGCACAGCGCTGGAGCGCTATCGCGGAGTGGGCGATGCCTTGCCTGGGTCGCCGCGCTGGAGCTCCGGTGAGCTGAAGATCACTGAGGAAAACATCACGGAGCTGCGGGACTGTGGAGCGACCAGCTGCGGGCGGTGGTGCTGACTTTACACCGGGAGCCTGGGATCTCTAGATGAGATCACCAGTTGTGGAGCTCCAACCGGCACGGCCTTGTTGGCTTTGGAAGCCGCGGCCTCCAGTACGGAAGCAGCCATTCAAGGGTTCCCAGGCCGCTGAGAGGACTCTCCCGATGCCGGAGCAACATCACCCGGCGAGAACGGCCTGGAACATCGGGCCTCCGTAGAGGCAACTGTGGAGGCCTCAATGGGCCTGACTATGGGTGAACTGGGGTTGGGGACTGGACTTTGTGCCTTCCCTCATGGTGGGAACCATTGTGGGGGGATGTTCTTTATGTTTAAAACTCTTATTAATGTTATGTCTGTATTCCTTCTTTATGTGCTGCAAAATGGCAAGAAGCATTTCACTTCACTACACCTAGGTGTATGTGAATGTGACCAATAAAATACCTTTGATACCTTTGAAAAGGTTACCCCTCAGACTCCTATTAAATCCTAAAGGTTTCCCCTTCACCTTGAACCCATGTCCTCTGGTCCTCGATTCCCCTACTCTGGGCAAAAGACTCTGTGCATCTACCCGATCTATTCCTCTCATGACCTATAAGGTCATGAGAGGAAAATTTTTGACATGACTGGTGACCTCGACCTGTGCCAAGTCATCAAAAGCCTTCTCAACAACAGGCGCTTCTTCGTTCAACTAAACGACAAGAAGAGCAAATGGAAAGCCCAAAAGAATGGCCTACCACAAGGCAGCGTACTGGCCCCCCTCCTCTTCAACATCTACACCAACAACCAACCACTTCCCCCACAATGCCGCCGCTTCATCTATGCTGATGACCTCTGCATCACCACCCAACAGGAGAACTTCCAGAAAATCGAGTCTGTCCTGGAAAGCGCCCTCCAAGAGATGACAACCTACTACAATAACCCACCTGAAACCCAACCCATCAAAAACCCAACTATGCAGCTTCCATCTTAAAAATCGAGATGCAGGAAAACAGCTGAGCGTCTCATGGGATGGCCACAAACTCTCCAACCACTTCCACCCCGTGTACCTCGGAGTCACACTCGACAGGACACTCTCTTTCAAAACCCACCTTCAGAACACCAAAGCCAAGGTCAACACTCGCAACAACATCCTGCGCAAACTGGTAAACTCAAAGTGGGGCGCTGATCCACCAACCATCCGTGCAACTGCCCTAGCCCCGTGCGTCCCCGCAGCTGAATACGCGTGCTCAAGTTGGAGCCGCTCCCACCACACCAAACTGGTTGACACAGCCCTCAACGACACCTGCCGCATTATCACGGGATGCATAAAGACAACGCCAGTCCCGTGCCTCTATGCCCTAGCTGGTATTGCCCCCCCCCCCCCCCCCATATCAGACGATCCATCGTCGCCCAAGACGAGCGGAGAGCTCAGGAGATCGATACCAGGCACCCCCTGCACGGACACACAGCACCTCCACCCCGACTGAAATCCAGAGCCAGTTTCTTGCAGACAGTCCCACCTCTCCAGACAACCAAAGAAACAGCAAGGACCAACATCTGGAAAGATGAATGGAACCAGCTCAACACACGAGCCCACGACTGGATGGAGAGAGGATTCACTCCGACTGAATGCCTCGCCAGCAGGCACGACCTCCCATGGCCAACCTGGAAGACCCTCAACAGATTACGAGTGGAGCAGGGGAGGTGCAAAGCACTTATGAAAGCATGGAACTACCAGGCAGACGACACATGCAGCTGTGGAGCAGTACAGACAATGTCCCACCTACTGGAGTGTGACGATGCCCCCCAGTGCAGCCCCCAGGACCTGGCTGAACCGACCCGACCAGCTGTGACCTGCGCCAGGTACCGGCAGAACGACATCTGAGATTGCAACGGACTCGAAGAAGAAGAAGATGACCTTATACACTACAAGATCTCCCCTCATCCTCTGCGCTACAAGGAATAGAGTCCCAGCACTCCAAATGATGTTGAATCCTGCCGCAGTCACAGAGTGTCTGTCTCTCCTCTTAGAGAGGAGTTTAGTTTAGTTATAGGAAACAGGCCCTTCGGCCCACTGAGTCCACACCGACCAGCGATCCCCGTACACTATCACACACACACACACACTAGGGACAATTTACAATTTTATACCAACCAATTAACCTACAAACCTGTACACCTTTGGACCGCAAAAACCCACGCAGGTCACGGGGAGAACGTCAAACTCCATGCAGACAGCACCCGTAGTCGGGAAAGGCAGCAACTCTGCCGCTGCGCCACCGT